>NW_020954572.1:19291796-19328529 GCF_900497805.2 Vombatus ursinus | reverse complement strand
ACCTCTACTACCACCACCACTACTACTACTATTACTACTACTACTACTACTACTACTACTCCTACTACCACTACTACTACCACCACCACCACCACCACTACTACTATTAGAAAATGGTAGTGCCTTCTGAAGAAATGGGGAAGTTTTTAAGAGGGGCAGGTTTGGGGAGGAAAGACAATGAATTTGGTTTTGAACATACTGAGTTCAGAACTGCTTGTATTCCAAGGGTAGTCAGTGGGTTAACATGGTGTTCCCTGGGTATGGACAGCAGGGTGCAAGTATATTGCCCTCTTGGAGTCTTCCAATTTTACCCAGATTTAGGATTAACATCTATTTTGCTGCTCAGTTTTAGAGAGACTGGAATGTGTCTGTTGGTATGATTCCCAGTGGGAGTAGGTCTCGGGTTTATTTAGTTAGTGAATTTTTTTTTAAGCTGAGAAGCTGCTGTTGGACATCAGCTGCTGGTGTGAATGCTAAAGGAGTCTCGGGTTCTGATCAGATGAGGATGATCCTGTGGTCATGTGGTCATGAGGAAACCCTTAGTGTGAGATAAATAGGGAAGGCCATCAGGAAGCTCTAGGGGACTTGCAAATGTCATTACTGAAATTATACTCCAAGTCTTTATTCCAGCCTTACATAGGTTAAAATCTCCCATCTGGCAAAAGATTTCCTTTTATTCTCCCCAGCCTCCTTAGGGTCAGACAGTAGAGATTGAAGGTAGACACAACCAGATCCAGAGTTCTGTTTTGACTTGCAGTAAAACTTATAACTCTTCACAGCCTAATTTCTCTAAAGTCTAGTATAGCAGTCTTCATTCGAGGTCTGGGATAATTTGCACGGAAGGAAGGAAGGAATGAAGGAAGAAAGAAAGAAAGAAAACATTTATTAAGGGCCTGCTACATGCCAGGCACCGTGCTAAGTGCTTTACAAATATTATCTCATTTGATCCTCACAACAACCCTGGGAGGTAGGTGCTATTATTTCCCCCATTTTACAGATGAGGAAACTGAGGCAGACAGGTCATGTGACTTGCCCAGAATCACATAGCCAGTAGGTGTGTGAGGCTGGCTTTGAACTTAGGTCTTCCTGACTCCAGACCCAGAGTCCTATCTACTGCACCACCCATTGCGTGGCACTTCATTGGGGATATTGGGCTCTCTGACACACAAACCTGTCTTTTTTTTTTTTTTAACACATTTTCCCAATAATATTTTGTGTTAGATTATTTATCCATGAGGATGTCTGAAGACTCAAAGTTGTAGGTGACCCCAAAGGGCATTGAAATGACACACAGTGGGTGGAAGTAGATTGTAACACATTTCCAAGCATGACTTATACACAAAAGTAGTATTGTAAGGATGTTATCTAGGAAGTATATTTTTAGAAAAGGAAATAGGTTGCTTATATGGCAGGAGGGCAATAATACCTGGACATCCTGCTTGTTTCACTAGTATCCATGAAATGTAAAAAGGACCCAAAAGAAAGGCCTACAGTACATTGGGTAGATTGTCTGCAAGGGATCTGTGGGAAGATACGGATAAGAATTGCACAGGAAGAGATGGAATGGGTCAGTTGCAATCTTTACCAAGGGAGAGTCTACTCTAGCCACTTCAGTAAGATCATGCAAGTAAGGCGTAGGATGTAAAATCTTAGATTTCCTCCACTTTCACTCTAGTTCCAAGTGTACATATGGCAAAAAGTAGAATCCAGTCCTTGGATTCTATTATTGTTATTGTTTAGTCATTTCAGTTGTGTCTGATTCTTCATGATCCCATTGGGGATTTTCTTGGCAGAGATACTGGAGTGGTTTGCTGTTTTCTTCTCCAGCTCATTTTACAGATGAGGAAACTGAGGCAAAACAAGGTAAAGTGACTTGCCCAGGGTCACACAGCTAGTAAGTGCCTGAGACTGGATTTGAACTCAGGAAGATGAGTCTTCCTGACTTCAGGTCCTGCACTCTTTTCATGTAGATTCTACCAAACCAAGCTTCACTTGGGCAACTAGGTGGTGCAGTGGGTAGAGCACCGGGCCTGCAATCAAGAAGACTTGAGATACCTCCTGTGTAACCCTGGGCAAGTCACTTCACCCTGTGTATGCCTCAGTTTCCTCATTTGTAAAATGAGCTGGAGAAGAAAATGACAAACCACTCCAGTACCTTTGCCAAGAAAACCCCAAGTGGGGTCACCAAGAGTCAGACGTGACTAAAACGACTGAACAGCAACTAAACTGAGCTCCAAGTTTGCAGCCAGTGATATATATGCTTGGGTCAGCTGAATACAGTCACCTTGAGGCAGATTTTGGGAGCAAGACTAAGCGTTATCCTTTCGTTAATGCATCAGCCAAGATCTTAAAAAAAAAACAGGACAGATTCTGAGTATCTTGGTTTTATCTCTAGCTTGAGTAGGCACAAGGAGATGGAGTTGGAAAGTATGTCCTTAGCTGTCCTGGTGGAGAGGTAACCTTTTTGCTGCCAGTAGTGACTGTGGCCTTAGATCACTGTGAATTACTGTGATAGCCTGTTAGCTAGCCAATAGGGAGGCAACATGATATAATGGAGTCCAAGGATCCCGGTTCAGATTCTGTTTACTAGCAGTGTGACTTGGGCAAGTCACTTAACTTCCTTTGGCCTCAGTTTCCTCACCTGTAAAATGAGAGGGCTGGACTAGATGGCTCAAAGGCCTCCTTGAGCATTTAATTTATGATCATCCTATGTTTCCTTGCCATTCCTTTTGACTTGGTCTTGATGCAACAATCTTGCAGTTGGTAGGAGTCTAGTGGCAGTCCATTCTTGTGGGTGGTCTGGGTGGGTCATAGCTTCTCAGAGAATCACTTGTGTCCAGCTAACCTTGGAGACTTGGAGAGGAGCACCCAGGGGTTTGTCTGGCTTCCCTGCACTTGAGAAAAATCACTAACACTTTGGCCTCACGTAATTTTGTTATCTTCTTTCCAGAGAGATTGCAAATGGGGGAAGAATCATTATAGAAATTGATGACAGAGTGGCCAAAATAAAGAATTTAAAGGTAAGATTAGGATTTTTTTCCTAGTTCTTTTTTTCTAATTGTGGTGAAATTTGTGTCGTGTTGGTAAAAACGTGGTAAAATTCGTGTTGTTTCAGGAGCTTTTGAGCTGAGGGAGTGTGTGTTCTGGGGACGTCTGGGAGGGTTGGAGTTGGTCCAGTGGCTTGGTGTATTGGGGAAGAGGGAGAAGACCTTGAGCCAGCAATACAGCAAATATAAAAATGAAACAGGAAGGACAGACTGGGGATATGCTCTCACAGGCACAAGTTCCTCAAAAGAGGTAGCTGTTTTGAAAATGTGGACTGCAGCTCCCTGGAAGATAAATATGAAGGATATCCCACCTCCCCTCCACCCCTGCTTCGCTCCCAAGGGACCAGTTTCTGTGTTAATCATTTGACCAGGATCGGGATTTCAGCTTAGTAATTGATATTGATCCTCATGTCACAATCTTACAATCCATTTCTGTGGATGGTCTCGGGGAAGGGATGGGATATCTGAATTGTTATCCCTTTATTTGAGAGCACTAGTATGGGGGTCTTCAGGACCCAGAAGAGAGTTATTAGCCTGAGTCTGGTGCATCTTCCTCCCAGGCTCTGGCTCAGTTTTGAGTTAGTGGGGACAAGCATAAGGATACTTCCTTCCCTTCCCTTTGGCTGGTTTCCTTTCTCCCCTTCCCCAACTTTTTTCACTTAGATTCTTCGGGGGTGGGTGGAAGGGAGAGGGTAAGAGAGGGTGGTATGGAATGGGGAGGGTAAGAGTCCCAGAAAGCACAGATAGGCAATATTTGAAATTGGTCTTGTGACTGGATATCCTGGGCATCTGTCCCTCAAGTGGTACTCTATCCCTGGAGGCCAAGGGAGCAGATTGCCATCATTACCAGCTTATGAGCCCCACAGATGCATTGGCTCCCTAGTTAAGCCTGTGATGGGATCCTTTTCCTATTGGCATGGCGTTCCTCTGCTAAGAGATAAATGGCCTGTGAGCTTGCCAGACTCTTGAGGGGAGCTCCATGGGACAGAGTCACCCTTTATTCCCTGCTGTGTCTTTGTTTATAGCTCGAGTTGCCTAATTACTTCAGCTGTTTTGTTCAGAGAGCTCATATTTTTGGTTCCTAAGGACGAATCTTGGCCAAGATCAGAACCTTATCCCTTTAACCACCTCCCTGGCTGGGTGCTTGCCTGAGGCCAGACAGATTTTATTCCTATAGACTCCATTATTCGAAATTGATGTCTAATTGCTTGTAAGTACATAGTGCCTGGTGCCAGAGACAAACTGTTTGCCTGCAGCCTCAACCTAAGTTACTTGAGGGCAGTGACTCTTTGTAATAGGATCGTAGATTTAGGGTTGGAAGACACCTTAGATAGAGACCACTGAATCTAACCCTCATGCAACTAATAAATGTTTGAGGTAGGATTCAGATTCAGGTCTTCCTAATTCCAAGCCCCCTGTTCTATCCTATGTACCACTTGGATGCTTAATTTTTGTCTTTGTATCTTTAGTATCAATGCCTGGTATACAATAGGTGCTTAACAAATACTTAATGATTAATGATCTGCTATGAATAAAATCTCACTCCCCAGTTCCTAATGGAGGCCAGTTCAGTCATTTCCCTCTCCTAGGAGATTGGGTCTGAACTGGGGCAGGTTTGGAGAGTTGAGTGAGTCCCAGGACTCCAGAAGCACAGGCTGTAGTTTACCTTCTGGGTGGGTGGATTGGTTCTGATTCTTGCTTCTAATCCCAGTTTTTAATTTACTTGGGTTGGAAGAATCTCCCTTGGAACCTTAAAAAGAGCATGATGAAGTCATTGCATAGTGGAGAGCCCCCTGTAGCAGGACAGCCGACTCACTCTCAGAGATCTGCAGCCCATCTTATTGGGAAAAATTGAATGTGTAGGTGTTCAGGATGGGGGTCCTTCCAACTCTTTCTTTTCCTGGAAGGAAAGTGGGCAAATTGGCCCCAGAGTTGGGGTGGAGGCAGATAAGTAGTTGTACTTGACAAATGAGGTGGGAGGGAATCAGTTCTGTCATAAACATGGCCATGGTCAGTTCAGGGCTCCTTGGCCATAACAAGGGGTCATGTTGACTAGTAGCAGGAACTGTGATAACTCCCCGCTACGTCCTTGTATTGTCTATAGGTGGACAGCCGGCCAGATGGCCCTGGAGGCTCAAGGGAGAAAGTTGTGGCCTTTGGCTTTGATTACTGCTACTGGTCAGTCAACCCAGAGGACCCCCAGTATGCATCCCAGGATGTGGTGAGTATGAGCTGTCCAACTTTTCTCCTCTCAGCCTCGTTTCTCATCCCTTGACTGTTGCTTAGTGGGAAATGTTGAGATTCTATCTATGCTAATGTACTGATAACATTTCAGCAGATGTGGCAGTAGTGGTTGGGGAGGGGCTCACAGAGTGACTCATTGAGAAGATGAAAAGAGGATCCTTGGCCTAGGAAAGAAGCAAGGTTTAGGAACTTGGCTGTTACTGGTTTAGTCTTCCAGCTGGGTACAAGTTAGACTAGGTGGCATCTTGTATATGTTGTTTTTCCTACATAGAATGTAAGCTTCAGTGTAAGCTTCTTGAAGGCAAGAACTATTTCATTTTTATTCTTGAATCTCTGGCTCCAAGAATAGTACCTAGCACACAGTTGGTGCTTAATAAGTGCTTGTTGATTGCTTTGCCAAGGAACAGTCTGGATCGGCTTGCCTCCTGTGTGGCCTTGAGTTGTACACAAGGCACAGACATCTGCATCCTTAGGTTCTTGTCTGAATTCTTTTTTTTTTTTTTTTAAGTGAGGCAGTTGGGGTTAAGTGACTTGCCCAAGGTCACACAGCTAGTACATGTCAAGTGTTGGGTCTGAGGCCAGATTTGAGCTCAGGTCCTCCTGACTTCAGGGCCGGTGCTCTATCCACTGCGCCACCTAGCTGCCCCTTCTTGTCTGAATTCTTGGGATGAGTGTAAGAGGTCTGGTATAAGTGTGATCTGGCAGCCTGGGGCTCTGCTAGTATGATGCTGTTGATCATGTAATGTTTTGAGTTTGAAGAGGACCAGTCAGAGTTTGGCTAAAAGTAGCAATTGATTCTGTGTCACTTGGGTGGGCCGAATGGGTAGGCAGCCAGTGCCCCATTGATGTGGTCTCTCAGGGCATCTCCAAGATCCTACTAAAGGCAGGTCTGAGTGTATGGGCTCATTGTAATAAGTAGGTCATTGAAGTACTCTTATGTGTAGGAGCTGTATTATTTTCTAAGCCCAGAGTAGTGGTTAGCTTAGTTAATGGAGTAACTGTTAAATAATGCCAAAATTCAATGGTGGTCTGTAGCCAGCATGTACTGGCACTTGAGAGCTGATTGTTAAAATTTCAGCATGAGCATTTACACCTCAGAAATCTGTAAATGGGGCAAATCACGATTTATTGTTTTGTTGATTGTCTAGATTTAAGAGAGTGGAGAAGATGTTAATAATAAAGATGAAATTTAAGAAGGCATTGGGCGTACATTTTTCCCTTGGAGAGCCGGTTGTTAAACATTTGCCAGTATGTCACTGCCAAAATCACATATCTAGTACTATCGTGGGCAGTTAGTTCCATTCTCTTTGGTAGACACAAATTTCACCTTTGCCAAACAACAAATGCGAGCTTGATCATGAAGTGGACCATGTGAGAGAGTGTAGATGGAGATGTGCAAGTCCATTCCTATGTTGTTTCCCCTGATAGAAGCTACGCTCCCTGAGGACAGGGAGTGTCTTGCTTTTGTCTTTGTTATCTCCAGTGCATAGCAGAAGGTTTGGTACATAGTAAGTATTTAATAAATGTTTGTTGATTCGAAATGACCAATCATGATTCCAGAAGACCATGGAGTGGTGAACAGAGTCCTGGATTTGGACTCAGAAAAACCTGGTTTCACATCCTGCCTCAGACCCTAAATAGCTGTGTATTTTTGAGCAAGTCATTTAATCTTTCTCAGCCTCAATTTCTTCATTTGTAAAATGAAAGAGTAGGCTTATGATGGTCTCCAGGTCCCCTTCACAGTCTAAGATCCTGTGATCTCTAACACAGATAGGTTTTAGAGGTAAGATTTGAACCCAAGTCTTTGGAACCCATAGCCAGTGTTCCTTCAACTGTAACATGTTTTCTACTTTTGTGTCCACTTATAGTGCCTAGCACAATATCATGCACAAATATTTATTTGTTAAGTATCAATTTGGGCTCCTCACCAGCATCAACAAACTTATTAAATGCCTTATTAAATTAAACAAACTTATTAGTGCAGAGCACTTGCTGGAGGATGAGACAAAGACTGAATAAGACATGATCTCTCACCTCATGGAAATGGAGGAAGAAATAGTAACAGATAGATGTACGATGTTCCTGACCCTCTCCCCGTCCTTCTCCCCCCACCCACATTTTAATGCTCCTTTCCACTTTGAATTTATCAACCAATATTTATTAAGTGCTTGCCATTTGTCAGGCACTGTGCTATTTATCCTTGTATATGTCATACTGCCTTAATTAGAATATAAGCTCTTTGAGGGAAGGGTTATTTGATTTCTATCATTGAATCCCCTTTGCCTGGGACAATGGCTTGCACATAGTGAGAGCTAAATAAATCCTTGTTGAATTGAATTGAATCCTCTCCCCTTTCCTTTGGGAGCTGTTCCTATTCCTTTGCCCTCTTTTTCAGTCATTTTCCTTTATACCTCCCTTCTGAACCCTTCTTTGTTAGAAAGAAAAACATTAAGGAAAACCAACACAGTGACTATATCTGACAGTATTTATCTCATTATACATCCATGGTCCTCCTCCTTTCTACTGAGAGGAGACCGATAGGTTTCATTATCAGTTCTTCAGGACCAAGATAGAGATCAACTGCGCTTTAGTGTTGTTATAATGTATGTTGTTGGAGTCATTGTATGCATAATTCTCTTGGTTCCATGTTCTTTACTTTGCAACACTTAATACAAAAATGCCAGCATTTCTCTGAATTTCTCATATTTGTTGTTTCTCAAAGCACAGTAATATCCTGTGATATGTAACATAATCAGTTGTTCAGTTATTTTTCAGTCATGTCTTACTCTTTGTGACCCCTTTTGGAGTTTTCTTGGGAAAGATACTGGAATGGTTTACTGTTTCCTTCTCGAGCTCATCTTATAGATGAGAAAACTGAGGCAAACAGGGTTAAGTGACTTGCCCAGAGGCACAGAACTAGTAAGTGTCTGAGGCCGGATTTGAACTCATGAAGAGAAATCTTCCTGATTCCAAGCCCAGTGCTCTGTCCTCTTTACTACCTAGCTTTATGTGCCTGCTCTCAGAGAGCTCCCATTTTAATTGTTGGAGACCACACATAAAGGAGAGTTCAGTCACTGGAAGGTTGCAAAGGACCCAGGGGGTCTTTAGGGTACCATTGCAAGGAAGATGTCAGTGCTCATGCTGGCCTGGTGGGATCTGGTCATATGGGTGTCCAGCTGGGGCTATTGACGGTAAGGGTTCGGGATCTCAGATGATCCGCTCCACCCTCTGGTGCCTGGTGGTGGGATCTCAGCAGATGGTTTGTTCATCAGCCCTTCTCCACCTCTTTATTTTCATTAATTTCCTATTGGTTGGCTCTTTCTCCACTATCTACAAACATGACCATTTCTTTGAAAAACAACATAAAATCTTTCCCTTTACCCTACTGTCCTTTCAAGCTTTGACCCGATCTAATCACCCCTCCCTTTCTTTCACTACTAAACTAGAAAGAGTGGTCTAGCTTGTGTCCTCCACTTCCTGACCGCCCCCTTCACTCTTCGTCTCGTTGCAATCTGGAATCTTACTCTAACACTCTGAAAACTGCCTTCCCAAAGACTGCCAATGATTTCTTACTTGCTGGATCTGATGACTTTTTCAGCTGCTGCAGATGTGATTTACCACCCCCTCTTTTTGAATACTCTGTCCTCCATTGGCTTTCAAGACTATTTTTAAGTATCAAATCTTCCTCGATCTACACTCCCATGTTTCTAGAAGCTTGTGCCTCTGGACGTCTCCACTTGAACATCCTGCCAGCCCCTCAAACTCCACATGTCCCATCTGTATAGCACAATGGACAGACTTTGGAGTTAGGAGAGAAATGGGTTCAAATCCTTTCTCCCATACATATTCACTGTGTGACCCTGGAAAGTCACCTTACCTTTTCCAAACTTCAGTTTTCTCATCTGTAAAATGAGGTTGACACTTATAAAACCTACTCTACAGGGTTGCTTTAAGGATCAAATTAAGTTATGTTTGTAAGCAGCTTTGTAAACTTTACCATGATATGTGAATGTCAGCTGTTATTCTTATATAACATAATATACAATATTGTAATTACTCAATTCTCATCTTGTTCAGGTAGGTAGGAGGCATAGCAGATAGATAGAATGTTGTACTTGGAGTCAGGATGATTCAGATTCCAGTCCTACCTGAGATCTTAGTAGGTGTATGACCATGGGCAAGTCACTTAATCTGTCAGCCTCAATTCCCTCATCTGTAAAATAGACATAATAATGGCACCTTAATTATTTTTTTTAATAAGTCCAGGCTCCTAGGGTTGTCATGAGGACCCAATGTGATAAGATGTATTAAGCATTTTGGAAACCTTAAAGTGACATATAGGGGGCAGTAGATGGCACAGTGGATAGAGCACAGGCCCTGGAGTCAGGAGGACCTGAGTTCAAATCCAGCCTCAGACACTTAACACTTACTAGCTGTGTGACCTTGGGCAAGTCATTTAACCCCATTGCCTAGCCCCCTCCCCCAAAAAAGTGATATATAACTACTGGCTATTATTTTTATTGTTTAATTGGTAGAAATGATCTTGGGACAGATCAGTATCCTGCCGTTATTCAGCATTCTGTGGCCTATTGCAGAAGTGTATAAAATGACTGTTTTTTGTAACTGAGTAAAAGTATTGGAATATAATCTCATCTCTTGTGAGCTCACAGAAAGCCTGCTTTGGAACAATTTGAGTAGCAGACAGGATGATAAGGATGATGTATACTTCATCTAGGTCACTGTACACACACACACACACACACACACACACACACACACACACACACACACACACACACACACACACACACACACACACATAACTGTAGTATGGGAAACCTACAGAGTTCATCCCTAAATATATGCATAGGTTGGACAGATACTACAAATGGGCAATAAGCTGGGCCCAGAAGGAAACTTTTTCTTTCAATTAATTAATTTACTTTTAGTTTTCAACATTCACTTCCATAAGATTCTGAGTTCCAAATTTTCTCCATCTCTCTCCCCTCCCCCTTCTCCAAGACAGTGTGCAATCTGATATAGGCTCTATGTATACATTCATATTAAACATATTTCCACATTAGTCATGTTATGAAGGAAAAATTAGAACAAAAGGGAAAAACACGAGAAAGAAAAAAGCGACAACAAAATAGTATGCTTCGATCTGCGTTCAGACTCCATAATTCTTTTTCTGGATGTGGATAGCGTTTTCTATCGTGAGTCTTTTGGAATTGCCTTAAATCATTATGCTGCTGAGAAGAGCTAAGTCTATCAAAGTTGGTCATTGCACAGTGTTGCTTCTACCCTGTACAATGTTCTCTTGGTTCTGCTCACTTCACTCAACATCAGTTCATATAAGTCTTTCCAGGTTTTTCTGAAGTCTGCCTGCTCATCATTTCTTATAGCACAATAGTATTCCATTACATTCATATATCACAACTTGTTCAGCCATTCCCCAATTGATGGGCATCCCCTTAATTTCCAATTCTTGGCCACCACAAAAAGAGCTGCTATAAATATTTTTGTACATGTGGGCAGAAGGAAACTTTTTAATATACTTTATATTTCCTAGCATGTTGAATACAGTAGGATAGAATCACATTGAATGGTAGTAGGTTGGTAAGTAGACTGATAAGAAAGAAAGAAAGGAAGGCAGATAGATAAGTAGATAGATAGTTAGAAAGAAACATGCCCATGTTTCATCCTCTGAAGCCCTCACTTGATCCATCCATCTCCACCAGCTATTAGTCCTTATCTCTTCTCTCTTTTGTGGTTAAACTCCTTGAGAAAGCCATCTATAATCAATGCTTTAAACTTCTTTCTGTTTCACTCTACAGTCTGGTTTCTGTAAGTCACTATATTTTTAAAGTTTTCATTCCAAGCAGGTTGGAGATTCTGAATATTTGGTATAGTGACATCATTAAAAACATTGTTCTCAAGGGTGGTGTCTTTTGTTTTGTTTTGTTTTGTTTTTGATCAATGTTGTTTCCAGGAGATTATGGCTACAGTTTTGTAAGTGAAAATTCTGTTTCCAATCAAGTTTTTTTCCTTATTTCTTTTTAAAAAATTAATTATTTTTAGTTTTCAACATTCACTTTTATAAGATTTTGAGTTCTAAAAATTTCCCCCCTCCCTTTCCTTCTCCTTCCACAAGACAGCATGCAATTTGATATAGGCTATACATGTATGATCATCTTAAACATATTTCCAGATTAGTCATATTGTGAAAGAAGAATCAGGACAAAAGGGAAAAACCACAAGAAAGAAAAAAACAAAAAAAAAGAGCAAATAATATGCTTCAATCTGAATTTAGACTCTGTAGTTCTTTCTCTGGATGTGGATAGTATTTTCCATCATGGGTCTTTTTTTGCTTAATTCTTAAAGGGCATCTTTGTCTTATTGGGATTTGTTGTTTCTTATCTTTAGAAAGGTGATGAGATTCTGAAGCATCATTCCGGCCACTAGGTTGTGTATATGCTAGTTATCCAGTGGGTCCTAAATTTTAGTATACCTGCAAGTGATAAGTTGCACAGTTTCTACTCGTTCCTTGTGTAATTGGTGTTGATGAATAAATCTAGACTCCTTAAGGATCATCGTTCTATAATTTCAAGTGGCAGTGACCTGGCCTTGAATTGCTGCCATAAACCTTTTTTGTTTCTGTAAATATGTCTTCATGACTCAGCCATTAGTCTGACTTTCCTTTGTCAACATATTGTTGGTTGAGTTCCTGTAAATGTAACCCATGGAGGGTGTTTTGAGTTCACTCTTGAATCTTAACCATTTCATAGCCTGTAACTGAAGCGGGTAAGCCACTTTTGGTTATACTCAACACATCCAGTTGTTGTTTGGTTATTTTAGTTGTGGCTGACTCTTCGTGACCTCGCTTGGTGTTTTCTTGGCAGAGATACCGGATTGTTTATCCATTTCCTTTTCCAGCTCTTTTTACAGATAAGGAAACTGAGGCAAACAGGGTTAAGTGACTTGCCCAGGGTCACACGGCTAGTAAATATCTGAGGCTTGATTTGAACTCAGGAAGAAGAGTCTTACTGACTCCAGGCCTGGCGCTCTGTGCACTATGGCACCACCTAGCTGCCCCAGTATATCCAATAGTATGTACCTATTGTCAGCCTTTCATATTGCTTTGTGAAGTTTAGGCATCTGTTTTTTCCAGAAGTATTTCTCTAAATTTTAAATTTAAATTCATCATTTGTTCTGTGAATATCTATTGATCATCTTCCTCCTTTTTAACAAGGAGAAATGTTCGTCTTTCTATAACTGCCTTGAAGTTGTTGTTCGTATTATCTCATTCTTCTCATTTTTTTTTTTCAGTGAGGTTCAGATAGAAATGGTCCTGGGACAAGTCACTCTTCACCTATCATTATTTTATATTTAATGTTTTACAGATTGTTGCCCAGGTGAATCAAATAACAGTTTTTTGGTAGTTGAATAAAAATAGAGGGGTTAATAGATGGTGCAGTGAATAGAGCACTGGGTCTGTAATCAAGAAGACTTGAGTTCAAGTTCAGCATAAGATACTCTCTGTGTGACCGTGGGCAAGTCACTTTACCCTGTTTGCCTTAGTTTCTTCATCTGTAAAATGAACTGGAGAAGGACATAGCAAACTATTCCATAATCTCTGCCAAGTAAACCCCCAATGGGGTCATAAAGAGTTGGACACAACTGAAAAAAAAAAAACTAAATATACCCAAAACAACTGACTAAACTATGTGCCACTCACTGTGCCAAGACTTTATGAAAGACGAATGGCAAGGTAGCAGTTGATTTAAAAAAGATCTCAGAATTTTAGTGAATGGCAAACTCAATATGAACTGAATAGTGTGATGGAGAAGCAAGAATATTAATATGATTTTAGGTAGCATTTATAGAGACTCAGGAGTGTGTGTGAGATCTGTTATATTTAGTACATGTTAATTGTTATAATAATTATTATTTTAAATGTTATACTATTTCTCTATGAAGCTGTCTGACTTTAAGTAAAATTGTTAAATCTTTCTTGATGATTTTTAGAAATTATTAAGAATTATGTATATTATGTGAACTTCTGAAATTGGTATGGAAATCTCTGTGGCCTCAGAAGGTCTTGGGATTATATTCATCTGTTGCTAGAATATCCTGGAATTTCCCTCAGCATCTGAGGAAATTGTGGCCCAGAGCAGTCTAGCCATGGCCCTCTTACTCTGGAATGTCCTTCTGCAATGCCCACTCCACTTTCTCCTATTGGTGAGTTCTTCCAGGAGCTTCTATTTTGTGGAGTGGCCGAGGATGACCTGGCATCATTCTCCTCCTGGCCCAGTTCTGGACTTCCTCTGGACTTCAAAACAATGTAACAGTGAGGGGCAGCCAGGTGGCCCAGTGGATAGAGCACTGGCCTTGGAGTCAGGAGGACCTGACAGTTGACCTCAGACACTTGACGCTAGCAGTGTGACCCTGGGCAAGTCACTTAACCCCATTGCCTGGAGGAAAAAATAAAAAACAACGTAACAGAGTTAAAGTCGTAGTGATTACATTGTTTTCCAAATAAATACACAACAGGTCTTAACAAGCAAATGTTGGCAGGCGAGCATGTTGCACATTGTTGGGAAGTCCAGCATGCATCTGTAGGAATGTGTGTGTGTGATAACTTGTTTATAATACAATACTATGTGGTTACATGATGCGATATTGTGTCATCAAAATTTCAATGTGGAAAAACCCCACAAATTTACGTTACATTATTAACTTTAAGATGCATCATTAAAATATTTTATATATATTTTTGAAATGATGCCAATTTAAAAAAAAACGGTTAAAGAAAGTAGATTTCCAGGCAGGCACTGAGTAATTTTTTTTTGAAAAGGGGGTGGCAGGCCAAATAGGTTTGGGAACCTCTGGTTAGCACGGATGCTTGGTGCATAATAATACGTCCCTCCCTTCCTGCCTTCTCCTAGAGCTAGTAGGAACCTTAGAGGTCCTCTACTCCAAATTCTTCACTTTACAGATGAGGAAACTGAGTCCCAGATAGGTTAAGTCACTACTCAAGGCTCATAGAAATAGTGAGTGAGCCAGAGCTGGGATTCAGACTTAGGTCTCAGGGCTTTTTCTCCTCTGTCTCTTTGTTGTGATCCTCTTGTTTTTCCTGCAACGCTTACCACCTTGTAGGTGGTAAAATACATTAGAACCCAAATCTAGCAGCCTCTAGACCAATTTAAAGGTTAAAGTCTCTCTATTCGCTTTCTTTTATAATGTGAAGCTTTCTGCTTATAGCCATCCTTTGTCTGCAGAGGTGTGATATAACTGTGAGGCTACTCATATGTCTCAGTTATCCCTTCAACTTCCGGACTTTCCCCGTTGCGATTTCAGTGTATCGCTGGTTGGCATAAGAAATTAAATGGGGATTTTTGGGAGCTTTGTGGAAGCCTTAGACAAAGAAAAAATTTAGAAACCCAGAGATGCATAAAGTATGTGTATAGTATTATATATTATCAACATATTTTAACCTTTTAATACCATAATAATTCAGACTTCTTCTCTGGTACAAAGAGAAGGCCAAAAAATTTTACGGCGAATTTTCTGCCTTGCACTGACACCGCTCCCCTAAACCCCACCCCACCCCCAGTGTGGTAGGGATAACTGTATAAGGGTAAATATACTTTGGTCCTCACCGAAGGTCTCTTCTCTGACCTTTTGGGAAGTCCAGACAGGTTGGGGCTTGCCTTCTGGTTCCACATGTGAATGAGGTGGGAGGCTGTTTGAGTTTGTTGCCATTTGGCTGCCATCTTGGTGGGGGGAGGGTGCCTGGAGGGTGGTGGAATTGCAGTGTAGCCTTATGGGGCTGCCTTTAAGTTCGTTTGGGAATGAGAAGGAAGAGCGCTCTCATTAACATAACCATGGCCGCTTTAAAGTTCCCTGGCCTTAACAGAGAAGCAAGGGAGACAGATAGAAGCCCCGGGACGCACAGAGAAAGGATGCTGCTACAAGGTTGCCTCATGTATAAGTGGAATTAGTGTATAAATGCCAACCCTGGACATCTCAGGGGAAAAGACTGGAGGAAAAAAATAGAGAATCTAATAGTGACTCCTGAGGCCATGGGGAGGGGAAATTTATAAACAGGATTGTCCCTAATTTGAGATTTAATGGAAAGATCAAATAGAATCCAGGCAGGAAATCTGTTTTGAGAGATAAAACAAAGGTCTCTTGAGGTTTGTTTCAGCTGATTTAATTAACAGTCTGAGGCTTCCACCCTTTCAACTAGAAAGTCTGTATTATTCTTAATGAGCAAGGGGAGTTAAAGCAAGAACCTGGGAAGGAAGGGAACCCCCAAAACCCCGTGGGAGTGTGGAGTGTATGTCAGGGATTGCCTGATTGTAGTAGAGCCTATATCTTCTTTGTCAGATGTCAAGCATACCGCACCCTTCTCTTATTCTGTGGGAACATGGTCTGGGTTTTGTCCCTGAAGGCCTGATGCTTTAAGAGGAGCAGAATTTGGAATGTGCTTCTCCCCTAAGGAACATCTCCTAGTTGTTCCTTATGTTGGAAACATTGCCTCTTTATGCAGAAGGTGGAAGGGAAGCTGGAATCCCAGAAAGCAGAGCTCAGTACTTTCTCTTAAGTCCCACTGGATTAGAACTGGGGACTGCAGAAGAGTAGGGGGTGAAATAGGACTGAAGCTCTCAAATCATAGTAAATTATAATTGCATAAATATATAATCATAAATTAAATGGAGTTTACTTCTCCAGTCCGAAGGCAGCCCCTTTTCAATGAAGAGAAGAATTCTCTTGGGGAGTGGTGCCTCATGATATGGGTGGTGGTCTCTGACTTAAGTGATTGCTGGGTCTGTCATCCTGAAGCCAGAGGGAGAAGTAGGATGACTTAGATTTCATCCCATATCCCCTGATGTACATACAGGTAGCCTCAAACATCACGCAGTTAACTTTAT
Source organism: Vombatus ursinus (assembly GCF_900497805.2). NCBI lineage: Eukaryota > Metazoa > Chordata > Mammalia > Diprotodontia > Vombatidae > Vombatus > Vombatus ursinus. The sequence goes on along the minus strand of NW_020954572.1, from coordinate 19,312,301 downwards.
AACTCCCTGAGAATAGTAAGAAATTCAAGCTCTCTAATTTTTCAGGCTAAGTGTGAACGCCTAATTCTATTCCAAGTTCTGTTCCAAGTTCCTCTTTGACTTAGCTCTTCGTCACTGGGACTATCCTCAATATGAGAAGAGCTATGTAATACTACCTGAGGAAGCACATTATTATTATGCCTTCTTGCGTCTGAGGCAGAGAGGTGGTGGACTGTAGGTGCTGAATCAGGTGTATATTTTTAAACGTGGCAAATTTGCTGATTTTTTTTTTGTTTGTTTAAATGTACTTTTTGTTACTAGGGAGGGTTCTCTTGGTGATGGGAGTAACTGGAAAGAGAAAATGACATTAAAATAATCAATAAATAATTTTAAAACAAGTAGAACATTGAACTAGAGCATCCAAGACATGGGAGAAGTTTTCTCTTTGGCCGTGGGAGAAGGGAGAAGATTTTGTATTGTAATTTTGGGAGTCTCAGGCTGTTGGCAGAATTGCCTATTGATGTGATTTTTGTTTTGTTTAGTTTTTTTTTGGTGTTGCCTCTTATACTATTATTATTATTATTATTGTTATTATTATTATTGTTGGTGAAGCAATTGGGGTTAAGTGACTTGCCCAGAGTCATACAGCTAGTGACTCTGTTATGTGTTATGTGAGTGTTATGTGTCTGAGGCCGAATTTGAACTCAGGTCCTCTTGCGTCCAAGGCTGGAGGGCTATCCACTGCGCCACCTAGCTGCCACCTAGCTGCCCCCTCTTATACTATTATTAAACTTGTTTTGTGAGGTTCAAACTTTTTTTCTTATATTTAGTTGTGTTCTAGGGTGATGCATCTGCAGAATTAGAGCAGGAGACTAAGTGGTATGCTGGAACCAGCTCTCGAGAGCTGATTATTAAATTTACCTTGTGAGCATTTATAGCTCAGAAATTAGCAAATGCTACTAGGGCTTGATTTATTCTTTTGATGATTGTCTGGACTTTAGGAAGTGATGGAGAAAATGTTAATAATGAAGATTAAACTTAAAAATATGTTATGCATACTTTTTTTTTGGTTGGCTGGTTGTTGAACATGTACCAGCACAACCCTGAGGATTCATTCTCCCTGCTTCGTCTACTGGGCCACCTCAAAGAACTCTGCAGTTATCTGTGAGTAACACTGAAGAGGTCCAGGTTTCTAGCCTGGAGGATAAAAAAGAATTAGAAAAAGAGAGGAAGAATGGAAAAGAAAAGGTGATTGGCAGCAGCAGGGTGGCAGTGGGAGAAATATAGGGAGGAAGATTATTATTCTATGAGAAAATAAGTTAGAAGAATGAAGGAAAGGACAGAGAAGTGAAAGAAATACATTGCAGCTATGGGTTAGAAGATGACTGCCAGCAAGCCCAGATGTTATCCAGGGGCATCAGTGCTATAGATTGCTTCTTTCTAAAGTAGACCGCTGTTCTAGATCCTGGTTCTTGTCATCTTTCTTTGTTTACCTTCTCATATCATCAGCTTCTGTGAATTCCATTTTCATCTCTATGTAGATGCTCCCACTCACATTGACATATCCAGTCTCTTCTGAGCTTGAGCTGTCTCTATTGGATATGTCCAACTGGATGTCCCCTATAGGCACCTCAAGCTCAACATGTCCAAAATGACCCTCATCTTTTTTGTAAAATCAGCTGTTCTTCTGAACTTACCTCTTTCTGTCGAGTGTACCACCATCCTTTTGGTCACCCAGATTGAAGGGTCATCCTCAGTTCTTCCCTCTTCCTCACCCTCATCCAGTCAGTTACCATCTCTTGGCTTTTCTACCATCACATCTCTTAGATCTGTCCCCTTTTCTCTACTCTGTCTAGTTCAGGATCTCATCACTTCTCTGCAGTAGGCTCCTATTTTTTCTTCCTTCCTCAGATCTCTTCCCTTTCCCTTCCCAACGTCACACAGCTGCCAAAGGGATATTCCTAAAGCATTGACATGACCATACTACTCCTCTCCTCAAAAATGCCAGTGGCTGAATATTGCCTGTAGAATAAAATACAAACTCTTATGCCTCGCGTATAGAGAACCCTTTGCCATCTGGCTCCAGCCTTCTTTTCCAAGCTTATACATAGCTTCCCTTAACACACTCTCATTTAAAATTCTTCTTGTTGTTCGTCATGTACAACATTTTATCTGCCTCCTGCAAACCTGTTATGTGCTCCCTCTTCTACTGTACCTCTTGTTATCCCCCCAACCATCTTCTCCCTTCAAGGTTAAGCTTCAATACCGCCTCTTTCTTTCTTTCTCTTTCTTTCTTTTTCTTTCTTTCTTTCTCTCTCCCTTTCTTTCTTTCCTTCCTTCTTTCTTTCTTTTCTTTCTTTGCAGTCAAGGTTAAGTGACTTGCCCAGGTCACACAGCTACTCAGTGTCTCAGGTCACATTTGAATTCGGGTCCTGACTCCAAGGCTGGTGACTTCACTGCCCCACCTAGCTGCCCCACCTTTTTCCAGGGGTCTGCTTTCCTGATTCTCCCAATTGTCAGTTCTTCCCCTAACCCACAATCACAATAACTATTTGAGACTAAATAATTTCTTCCAATGAAAAGTTTAAAAAATGAAGATTTTTATGTATCTAATATCACCCTTCACCCAAGTTTTGATGAATATGATTATATATTTACTTTCTCTATTCTCTAATAATCTATGAACATGTTGTATCCCTCCAGCATAATGTAAACTACTCACAAGCAGGGGCTGTGTCACTTTTGTCTTTGGGTCCCTTGTGCTTAGCTCAGTGCATGGCATATAGGCTATTCATGACTACTTATTGGTTGATTGATGGTTTAAATTTATGATTAATCTTTGGGCTTCCTGTGTGTCTGTATCCCTCTGTGTAACTTCCTACTTACTTAGTCAAAGAGCTGGACCAATTTACTTCAGGCTTTAGGCCTGTGTTTGCCTGCGACTCCTTTAATTGGAGAGAAAGGGAAAACTGTGAAATAGGCATCACTTGGGCCTTGCTATGACTGTTGTAATCACCGCACAGAAAGAGACAAAGCATACACACACACTCACACACACACACATACATATATACACATAAACACACACATATATATACATACATACATACACACACACACACACACACACACACACACACACACACAAATACTGGGCTTGACTGGAAAAATCCCTATTTTATATCTGGTTGTACTTCCTTCTCAGCCCAGCACGTGGTACTTGGAAAACCAACCTCCCTCCCCTCCTCCCAGTCAGGAGCATCTGTTGGAGAGGGAGCCTTCTGCTCAAGCTCATTGTGTTTGGGTGATTATGTGTTTGTAAAACTTTCCATGAGAAGGACTAGGCCCAACTCTACGCCCATGGGGCTGTTAAGCAGTCACTCAAAACAAGGGCAGATTGAGTCAACACAAACCGTATCCTGGAACAAAAAGCTGCCGGGTCCTTTGTGAAAGCTGGTCGCTACTGTTCTCTAGGGATTTTTTATTGAAAAAACAGTCAGACTTTTGGCAAAAACACAGCACCTACATGATTTGTTGTTGTTCTAGATAAAAATCTGTGGGAGTGAGATTTCTTCCTCCACACCCCCTCATCCAAAACTGAAATGATATTGATAAGGTGTTTATGCTGGTTGCTGTTTTAACCTTGTATTAGCTCATATGGTGCATTGAACAACATTCAAAGAATGTACCGCTTCCTCAACTCAAAGAATAGTATGTGTGTGTGTGTGTGTGTGTGTGCGTGCATTCCTGCCTGCCTGCCTCTGTTGGTCTCTCCCTTCCCTTCCTCCTTTAGAGACCATCACTAGAGTACTCTCTCTAGTGTTGAACTCTGCAACCTGAGAAGGACATCAACCCACTATGAGGCAAATACCCCAATGAGGCCACTGACAGAATTATAGATCCTACAAATACCAAAATATTCATAGCAGCAGAGTTTTTGTGGTAGCAAAGACCTAGAAACAAAGTGGGTGCACTTGCCTGGAAGATGGCTGAACAAATCGTGGAATGGAAATGTAAGGGAGTTTTGTGACCCCATAAGATAGGACAGATTAGGTAGGATTCAGAGAAGACTTGTAGGAACCAGTGAAGAACAAGAAAAGTAGAAATTGTCTCTTTCTTTCCTCTGGTCTCTGATGAGGAGGTAACTCTTCTGACCAAGACCATCCCCTCTGCATTGTACCCTTGATCCAATTTCCTCATGTCTTCAACATATGGTCCCCGTGCTTTTTGATTTTCTTAGTCTTTTCATCTCTCCGTTTGAGGATAGTTGTGGAAGAAATAGGATGAAATTGTCTTGGACAGCATGCAGCATACTTGTGAGTAGGAATTGCCCACAGTTGTGTAGTACTTGATTCTCAAGTTATTTCTTTGCAATAACCCTGTGAAGTAGCTCATGCAAAATTTTTTTTTTTGGGTGAAGCAGTCAGGGTTAAGTGACTTGCCCAAGGTCACACAGCTAGTAGATTTCAAGTGTCTGAGGTCGAATTTGAGCTCAGGTCCTCCTGACTCCAAGGCAGAAGCTCTATCTAGTGGCCCCTTCATGCAATTGTTTTTAATCCTATGGTTTTTTTTTTTTTTAAATGGAGAAGATAACTGAAGCTATTAAAGGAGTGCTGTGTAAATACTATTGGTTCTTTCCAACCTGGGTTGGCTGCCTACCAACCCAATGAATTATGGCTCCTCCCTGCAGCAGTTGGAATGAGGGCTCTCTGTATGAGTTGGAGGATTTCTGAAGGTAGAGGGAGCTGATCATTTCAATTCTTACATATAGTAGCAAATGCCTCTCTAAATGAGCGACTATAGGTGACCCAGTGTCTTCAATATAGAGAGGAAAAGGAGAAAGCCCATGCACAAGATCATGCATCCAAAAGAGATTTATTAGGAGAATGGAAGAGGCTCGCTGGAGTCCTCCAGATCTGTGTTCCTGTTAGGGCGATGCTGTGGTCGCTCCCTTAAAAATGGCTTTTTTCGTTTTATATATGATCACATTCCTTGGCCAGTCTTCATGTCTTTTGTTTTGCATTGGACTTTAATGACTCTGGAGGGGAGAGAGAGCCTGAGGACTTTGTGCATCTCTGCCTCACTTAAGTCCAGTTCATGTGCAAGTCAAGACATCGCCCTCGCGATGTCGTTGGTCCTCTTCAAGAGTGAAGGAGCAACAACAACAATAACAATAACAATTAGGAAGTAAAGAAGGAAAAAAAGCATTAAGCATCTATTTGCAAGGCACTGTGTTAAGCACTTTACAGATATTATTTCATTTGATCCTTGCAACAACCCTAGGAGGTGGGTACTATTATTAACCCCATTTAAGCATTGAGGAAACTGAGGTAAACAAAGGTTAAGTGACTTGCCCAGGGTCACACAACTAATAAGTATCTGAGGCTGAATTTGAACCTGGGTCTTCCTGACCCTAGGCCCAGTGCTCTATTCACTGAGCCATATAGCTGCCTCTAGACAGCTGAGGAAAGTCTCATATCTGACACTAGTTTCTTTTCAGGTGAGTTGCTTCCAGTTTTGTTTGTTGGAATCTTTGAGAGCAGTAATCGGTTCAAGGTCATGAGAACATAGAACTATAATACTTCCCATTTTAATCAAGGTTTGCCAAGAACTTTAATGTGACTGATTTATCTATGATCTTGGGTGCTGTGGACCAACTGGGCCCGGATGGACACTTATCTGTGAAGTTAAAATTAGGAAAACAGAGGAAGACCTTCTGGCTGGTTTCCAGGGTGAATGCAATAAACAATTAAAATTACATAATTATATGGGATAATAGCTAATTATGTAAACATGCATCTTACTTGACTGTTCTGTCTCTTGCCTGGACAGTCCTAGGAAAATGGTGTTGGGTTGTTTGTAAGTGATCATCAGAGTTGCCACGTTGAGGTTCTTATGACTTTTTCCCTCAGGATAGTACATAGGGTTGCTAACTCAGATTCTTTAGAGATGAGGGGAATTAACTTCCAGTACCCAATGATCCCAGCGAGGGTAGATAAACCTGTATTATTAATGTAGTTATGTATGAATATATGTATGCATATATATGTTTTCTAGTAAGCAATATCAATCCTAAAGAAAGAATGATACTCGCTCTTAGAAATTTTTAAAAAAAATTTGAACTTAATACCAAGTAAAATCAGCAGTTCCATATACATAGTAGAACAGAGGAAGGAGGAACAGAGGAATGTAACTACGAATATTTGTTATGTACAGCTTGCTTTTGCCTTAAAATATATAATAAATTTAACATGTTACAGAATTCTTAAATGCAAACATTTTATGCATGTAAGAGTCACAGAAACCACAAACCAGGCTCTATGAAATCAATTGCAGTTTAAAGGGCTCTATAATTTGAGACCAAGTATCTCCCATTCTTAAAAAACCCTTACTATACTCTATCAACTTCTCAAGTGATCCCTCCCCCCTTCCACAGCCAAACTGCTAGAAAAAGCTGTCTGCTCTCATTGCCTTCATTTCCTTTCCTGTCATTTTTAAACCTTTTGCATTCTGGCTTCTACCTTCATCTCTCAACTGAAACTGCTTCTTCAAAGTTACTAATGACCATTTAACTGCCAAATCTGATGGCCCTTTCTCAGTCCTCATCTTTCTCACTCTCTCTGTAGCATTTGAAATAGTTAACCACTCTCTGCTCTCTAGGTTTCCATGACATTTCTTTCTTTCTTTTTTTTTTGGGGTTCTCCTCTTACTTGTCCTATCCCTTCTTCTCAGTCCCCTTTGTTGTTCATCATTTGTACCATACCCTCCCCACCCAACTACACGTGTATCCTGAGACTCTGTCCTGGGTTCTTCTCTCTCTCAACTTTTGACTCAGTCAGATTTAATTATTGCCCCATGTAGATGACTTAACAAATCAATATATCCAATCTATCAATATATAATCTCTTTCTTGAACTACACTGCTTCTGTAGCTTTCTCTTGAACGTTTCAGACTTGATGTGTAATAGACATTTCCAATTCAACAAACAATTCATCTTCCCCCACTTCCCTAAATTTTTTCTTTGTGTCGCTCTTTTGGTTGAGGGTACCACCATCCTTTCAGTCATCCAGTTATGAAAGTGTGGCTTTATCCTCCACTTCTCACTCTCTTGTACATTATACTTCTCATTCTCCCGCATGCTACGTAGCCAATTAGTTGCCATTTAATAGCTAGCATTTTTTTTTGTTGGTGAGGCAATTGGGATTAAGTGACTTGCCCAGGGTCACAAATAGCTAGCATTTCTGTAGTGCTTTTATATTTGCAAAGGACCTTATAAATATTATCTCATTTTTATCCTCACAACAACCCTGGGAGATAGGTACTGTTATTTCTACTTTACAAATGAGAAAACTGAGGCAGAAGAAGGTCAATTGACTTGCTTAGAATCACACAATTTTTAAATATCTGAGGCTGGATTTGAACTCATGTCTTCCTGACTCAAGGTTCAGTGCTCTATCCACTGAGCAACCTAGCTGCCTCTTTTGTTGTCTCTTCTACGACGTCTTTCCCATCAGCTGCCTTTTCTCCACTCACATAAGACACATGACACTTGAAGCATCTTATAGCTAAAGTTTAGGGGGACCTCAGAGGTTGCAGAGCCCAACCCACTTATTTTACAGAAGAAAAAATGGAGGTGAAGTGATTTGCTCAAGATCACACAGGTGGCTAAGTATTAAAGGTGAGATTTGAACCCAGGTATGTTTCTAAAATGAATGCTCTTTACTCTGTAGCTCTTTCTTCCAAGGCAGCTGGATGGTACAGTGGATAGAATGCTGGGCCTGGAGTCAGGAAGCCTTGAATTCAAATTTGGCCCCAGGCATTTATTAGCTGTGGGACTCTGGGCAAGTCACTTAATCTGGACTAGGGGGTGTCTGTCATGGTGGGGCAAATACTGAGAGGCTTAAATGACTGGTCTCACAGCTACCGAGTGTGAAAGGAATGGCTTAAACCCAAGTCTTTTTGATTTCCAGAGGTCGAGATTATGGAAATCAAGATTATGTCATTATGTCCTACTGCCTCTCATTGTACTTAGTAGAGATGAAAAATTCATACTATCAGTAAAGCGCAGTGGTGGGGATGGGAGAGGTTAGAGATTTGCTTTCCTTGCCTTGCCTCATATACATCTGCCTCAATTATTGGACTATTCAGTCACTTGTGTGACCTGTTTGTCTTCCCAGGGTGGCAGGATCACCTACGTCTGGCTGGGTTTATTTAGGTAATTTTGTATCTGAGACAACTTTTCCTTATGGGACTCTCTTATTTCCCCGTCCCACTTCTGGATGAGGATACTTGAATGGTTTCTGAAAGAGAAGAGCCTCACAACTTACTTCCTAGGGACTTTGCCTTTTTTTCATTCGTTATAATTAATTAGTCAATCAATAAAGATTTATTAAACTCCTTTTATGTACCAGGTACTGTGCCAAGTGCTGGGGATACGAAAAGAGGCAAAAGACAGCCCCTGCCCTCATGGTGCTTACAATCTAATGGGGGAGACAACATGTAAACAAATATATGCAAAGTAAGCTATATACAGGATAAATAGGAAATAATTAACAGAGGGAAGGCCCTGCGTTTAAGAGGGGTTGGGGAAGGCTTCCTATAGAAGGCGGGATTTTAGTTGGGACTTAAAGGAAGCCGGAGAGCTCAGTAGTCAGGGCAGAGGAAGGAGACCTTTACAGGCATGGGGGACAACCAGAGAAAATGCTCAGAACTGAGAGATGGAATGTCTTGTTCATGGAACAGCCAGGAAGCCAGTGTCACTGGATGGAAGAGTAAATATTGGGGAGAAAAGTATAAGAAAAGTGGACAAGTAGGAGGGAGCTTAGGTTATAAAAGACTTTAAATGCCAAACTGAGCATTTTGTATTTGCTCCTGGAGGCAACAGGGAGCCACTGGAGATTATTGAGTAGGGGAGCGACATGATCAGACCTATGCTTTAGGAAGGTTGCTTTAGTGCTTGAATGGAGGATGGATTAGAGTGGGGAGAGACTTGAGGTAGGCAGACCCCCAGCAAACTATTGTAGGTGATGAGGGTCTGCAGTAACAGGGTAGCAGTACTGGAGGAGAGAAGGGAGTATATTCAATGTGACAAAGGTGAAATTGGCTGGTCTTGGCAGCAGATTGGATATGAGGGTGAAAAATAGTGATGAGTTCAAGCCGATGCCTAGGTATTGAGCCCTAGTACTGGAAAGATGGTGTTCCTCTCTATAGTGATAAGGAAGGTAGGGGGAGGGGAGAGTTTAGAGGACATACCGAGTTTAAGATGTCTATTGGACTTCCAGTTCGAGATGTCTAAAAGGCATCTTGGAGATGCAAGGTTGGAGGTCAGCGTAGAGATTGTAGCACAATAGGTAGATTTGAGAATTGTCAGCAGAGAGATAATAATTAAATCTATGGGGGCTGATGAGATCACTAAGTGAGGTAGTATGAAGAGAGAAGAGAAGAACCCTGTCCAGGAGAGAACCCCGAAGGACACCTATGGTTAGAGGGTGTGATCTGGAAGGGGATCCAGCAAAGAAGACTGAGATAGTTGGAAAAGAACCAGGAGAGAGTAGTGTCCCAAAAACCTAAAGAGAAGAGAATGTCAAGGAGGAGAGAGTGATCACCTGTGTCAAAGGCTTCAGAGAGATTAAGGACAATGAGGATTGAGAAAAGGTCATTGGATTTATCAACTAAGAGATCGTTAGTAACTTTGGAGAGAGTAGTTTTGGTGGGATGATAAGGTTGGAAGCTGGATGGTGAAGGGCTTAGGAAGAGAGAAAATGGAGGTATCTGTTGTAGATGGCCTTTGATGAGTTTGGAGTCCAATCGCTGATAGACCAAAATGATTATTTTCCTTCCAGACTGACTTCTTCATTTCCTTCATTTGCTCCCCAATTCACCCAGTCACTCAGTGCCTTCTGTAAATCTCCCTTCTCCCTCAAATCCCACGTCCAATTAGTTACTAAATCTTATCAATTCTAGGGAAGGGAACGAGCATTCCATTTATTAAACACCTACTATCATCCAGGCACTATTGCTGAGCAACTTTATATATTTGTTTGCCTGGTATTTTACAAATATCTGTTTTCCAGACACTGTTGCTGAGCACTTTACAAATATCTCATTTGATCTTTGCAACAACTCTGTGAAGTAGGTGCTATTATTACCCCATTGACGAAACGGAGGCAGAAGGAGATTAAATGACTCGCTTAGGGTCCCACAGCTAGTAAGTGTTTCAATCCAGGTTTGAGCTCAGGGCTTCTTGACTCCAGGCTTAGCGCTGTCTCTATTTCGCCACCTCTTCTATCACCTGAACTCTGTTCCCAGTGCCACCATCCTGGTCCAGACTCTGGTTATCTCTCACCTAAACTCTTGCAATAGTGCTTTCACTGATCTCTTATCTTTCAGGCTCTTCCCACTCCAAAGCTATCCTCTGTGCTCTGGCAAGATGGCTCTTCATCATACACAGATCTCAACATGTCATTCCTCTGTTTGCTGTTGCCTTTTAAATCAATTTCAAACTCAGACCAGCATAATCTGACACCACTCTGAAGTTACAGCCATATCGTAGACTACTTACCACCTCAGGCTGGACTACTTCTATCTCTCTTATAAGCCTGTGCATTCCTACCTTGTGACTTTTTCCGTAATATTTCCCATACCTCCTCAAATGCCCTCCTGTCTGTTGGCCTGGTGAGTCAGAATGCTAGACTTGGAGACAGATCTGGTTTCAGATCCTGCCCCTGATATAACCGACTCTGTGACCATTGGCTAAGCCAGGGATGGGGAACCTGTGGCCTCGAGGCCCTCTAGGTCCTCAAGTGCAGCCCTTTCACGGATTCAGTGACTGGATTTGGCTTAGTTCTGTCATCTGTTAAATGAGGATAGTAATACAACCAAGATTGTTGAGATAATGAGTTATAATGATATAATGGATGTAAAAATGGTATATAACTCAATAATTCTCTTATGTTGAAATTCTCCCTGTCCTTTGAGAGAAAGCTCAAATGCCCTTCCATAAAGCCTCCCCTGACTTAATTGCTGGTATCCCATAGAGCTTTATAGCTCTGTGCGCTTAACAATGTTCTGTGTTGTGTTATACAGCTCTTTGTGTATGTAACATTCACTCCTTCCCCTCTCCTACAACACTCTAGATTACAGAGCTCTGTGAGGTGGGGAACCTCTTTTTACTTTTTTCTTTATTTCATCTTGTATCTAGCACAATGATTGCACATTGGAATCACTTAATGAATATTTTTGGATTTTTGAAGAGAAAGAATGAAGAAAATAGAAAAGTGGCCCCTCAAAAAGGCCTATACAGAAAAGGAACCTTATTGAAGAGGTGGGGAACTAGTAATGGGAGACATGAAGAAAGACTTTTAGGAGAGGGAGAATTTCAGAGGGTGTGGAAGAAGGAGGCACTGTTTGTGTGATATCCCATGTCTAAGGTATGGCCTTCCTTTCCTTCCCCAAGTCTCCTTTTAATCATCAAAATCCCTAGGGAAGAATGTACCCCCAATTAAAAGAGTCTTCCCAGAAAGCATGACAAGGAAGGACCGAAGATTCTCTGGGCCCCTGCCTGGTGAAAGCCTCACTGTTTATCCATGTGTCGCACACATAGTGTGTGCTTAATAAATACAGATTGCATCTAAGATCAGAGAACTGTAGGAACCTGTCGTCTTCTAGCCTCTGTTCTTCCATCTTTCCCCTTTTCCTAGTGTGTAGATGTGGTGAGGGTGGGGGTAGGGGGTGGGGATGAGTATCAAGTGTGGGCGTCAGAAGCATTTTCTCATGAATATTTGCAGAGCTGTGTGCATTCCATAGCTGCTGCTGCTTCTTCCCAACCAGAATGGAGGCAACAGAAGGAAAAGAGAGAGAATTTTCTTAAGAGAAAGCCTTTTTGTGCCATAATTGGATGGCTCTTTGCAGGCTTCAGTGGGGGAAGGGAGGACCATGAGTATTTAATTTCATCCGTGTTTCCCGTGCCAGAAGCACAGCTGCTGGACTTCCATAAGCATGGCCATGGGCTGAATTTTAGAGGAATAAGGTCATTTTTTTGGCCACATTAGACTCTCTTCAGCCCTCCCCTGCCCCCTCCAGAAGCTTGATTGTGTGTCTTTAAAGAATGGCTTTTAGATGCAGAGAAGGATGTGAAAGACAGAGGCGGCCTTATCATTTTATGGATGCTTTGGTGTGAAATGCTTCTCTGAGACCAAAAAGAAAAGCTTAAAATACAGCACTAACTTCGACAGTGCAAAAACTGGTTTGAGGGTTGGTGAATGTGTGTGTGTGTATGTGAGTGTGTGAGATAATGTGTGAGATAATGCATCTGTGGGACAAGAATAGCATGAAGCAGCATCCTTGGTATTAGTTGGGAGTCCTTGGGAATCCTGGTGTGAGGGAGAGTTTATCTGTGGGGAGGCACACACATTGATAATCAGTCAAGGACTGAGGGCATGCTGGGTAGACAAATAAAGAGCCAGGTCTTCAGGGATCTGTGGACTTGAGATGACTTTAGAAATTTCCCTTACAGGCGCCTCTGCTCCCCCATATCTCAACTCTGCTTCCTTATTAATATGTTGGTGTGTGTGTGTGAGGGCACGTGCCTCATCTTCCCTCTTGGGGAGAGGGAGTCTCTGCTCAGCAAGTATGAAGGCCTGGCCCGACCTTCCCTGGCTCTCCCTATTCCCTCTGTCTCTTTCCTGTGCCCAGTTTAGATTTGCTTTGTGTAGCCAACGGCTCTTCCCCACTGGCGTAAACTCTGGGAAACAGTTGGAGGGATGAACTCTTCCTCATGAGAAAAGAGGGTTTTGTGTACATTGCTTATAAAGGACTGGAGTTTATTTCAGTCTCAGAGGTTCATTCAATCAACAACCATTGATTCATCACTTATTCTATGCAAAGCTCTAGGCTATGTGCTGGGGAAGATACAAAAATAATGAAGATGTGGCCTGAATTAAAAGGGATGATTGGTTGTTTGGTTGGTTGTTATCCTTTGTGCTCAGAAAGGACATCACTATGACATCACTACATTGAGGTCAAGGGACAGTGTGTCCAGTTGTGGCTGATCCGACCAATAAGAGAACAGAAGGCTCTACCACGGGTTGAGCACAAATAGTCCGTGTGGACATCTGGAAGTGGAGATGTCTCTAAATGTGTGTGTCTCACTTTTCTTTTGAGCTACTACACTTTTACTTTACTCATCGAGCGCAGCACCTTCTTTGATGCAGGGCACGCCATGCCGGGTGATGCTGTGCCGGTGTCTCTCATGTCTCACAATTGCCTCCAGAGTTCTTTAGAGAGACCTTGAGAGTGTCCTTGTATTGCTTCTTCTCCCTCTCCCACTTAACAATATTTCATTTTTTCCAATTACGTGTAAGGATAGTTTTCAACATTTGCTTTTGTAAGATTTTGAGTTCCAAATTTTTTTCTCCCTCCTCCCCAAGATGGCATGCAATCTGATATAGACTATATATGTACTGTCCTATTAGACATATTTCCACATAAGTCATGTTGTAAAGGAAGAATCAGAACAAAAGGGAAAAAACACAAGAAAGAAAAAAAAAGAGAAAATAGTATACTTTGATCTGCATTCAGACTTCTTAATTCTTTCTCTACATATGGATAGCATTTTCTATCCTGAGTCTCGGAATTGCCTTAAATCATTATATTGCTGAGAAGAGCTAAGCTTATCAAAGTTGGTCATCGCAGTGTTGCTGTTACTGTATACAGTATTCTATTGGTTCGGTTCACTTCACTCAGCATCGGTTCATGTAAGTCTTTCCAGGATTTTCTGAAATCCAGCTGCTCATCATTTTTTTTGGGGGGGGATGGCAATCAGGGTTAAGTAACTTGCCCAGGGTCACACAGCTAAAATGTCTGAGGTCAGATTTGTACTCAGGTCCTCTTGACTCCAGGGCCTGTGCTCTATGTACTGCACCACCTAGCTGCCCCTATCATTTCTTATAGAACAATAGCGTTCCATTACATTCAAATACCACAACTTGTTTAACCATTCCCCAATTAATGGGCATCCTCTCAATTTCCAATTCTTTGCTGCCACAAAAAGAGCTGCTGTAAGTATTTTCATACATGCAAGTCCTTTTCCCTTTTTTTATGATCTCTTTGGGCGTGTATTGATTCTTCTAAACTCCAAGCTAGTGATTGCCTGGTGTGAGTTCTCTGTAGAATAGTCTTTTAGGCAAATGCATGTTTGGCATTTGAACAGCATGGCCAGCCCATCACAGTTGTGCTTTATGTAGTAGAGTTTGAATGCTTGTCAGTTCAACTTGAGAAAGGACCTCATTGTTTGGTATCTTATCTTGCCAGGTGATCTTCAAAATCTTCCTAAGATAATTCAACATAATTCAAATGGAAGCAATTTAGTTTTCTGGCATGGTGCTAGTAGGCTGTCCAGGTTTCATAAGCATGCAACAATAAGGTCAGTGTAGTATGGTGGAAAGAGCATTGAATTTAGAGGACTGTGGTCTGAATATCAATTTGAGTACTCATTATATATGTTGACTTAATCTCTTTGCTTCAGTTTCATCGTCTGTAAAATGAAAGGTATTGAATTTAGAGGATCTCTATGGTTTCTTTCCATTCATGAGTTCTCCCCAAGGTTATATCTTAGCTCCTCTTCTTTTTTCTTTCTACACTCTCTTGATAACTTCATTAGCTCTCATGAGTTTACTGTCTCTCTGCTGATGACTCACAGATATTTATTATCTCTATGTTTATAACTGTCTTTCTGTCCATATAATCTCCAGCCCTAGTGTCTCCCTTGAGCTTTGGCCCTACATCACCAATTGTCTTTTTCATACTGGATGTCTCAAAGATATCTTAAACTCAGGGCAACTAGTTGGAGCAACTAGGATAGAACATTGGGCTTGGAATCAGGAAGACTCCTCTTCATGAGTTCAAATCTGACCTCAGATACTAGCTGAGTGATCCTGAGCAAGTCATTTAATCCTGTTTGCCTCAGTTTCCGCATATGTAAAATGAGCTGGAGAAGGAAATGGCAAACCACTTCAGTATCTTTGCCAAGAAAACCCCCAAAATGGGGTCACAAAGAGTCGGATATGACTGAAAAGTGACTGAACAACAATAAATCATGATAGAGCATTATTTTAAGAAGTGTTCTTCAGTCTTTCAAAATCGTTCATTTTAACAACATTAATGTTATGGTGTAAATTGTTTTCAGTCTGCATCAATTCATACAAATCTTCCCAGGTTTTTCTAAAACAGTCCCTTTTGTTGTTTGTATTCATATACTGTAATTTGTTCAGCTGTTCCCCAATTGATGAGCTTAGTTTCCTGGCTTTTGTCACCACAAAAAGTTGTTGTTTGATCTGACCCCATTTGGGGTTTTCTTGGCAAAGATGCTGGAGTGGTTTTCCATTTCCTTCTCCAAGGATTTTTACAGATTTTACAGATGAGGAAACTGAGGCAAACAGGGTTAAGTGACTTGCCCGGGGTTACACAGCTAGTAAGTGTCTAAGGCCAGGTTTGAACTCAGGAAGATGAAGTTTTTCTGACTCAAGGCTCAGCATTCTACCCATTGTGCCACCTAGAGCTCCTATAAATATTTTTATACACAGAAGACCTTTTCTTCTTTTTTTATTTCCTTGGGCTATAGGCTTAGTAGTTCTCCTCTAGATTACTGCAACATCCTCCTTTTATATTTCCTTGTCCCATCACTCTCCCCTACAGTTCTTCCTACTCACCGCTGTCAAAGGAATTTTCCGTAAGGGCTGATCTGACTTTGTGACTCTTACTGAGTCAACTCCAATGGCTCCCTATTGCCTCTGGGATAAAAGACAAATTCATCTGTTTAACTTTTAAAGCTCTACAATGCCTGGCCGTAGTCTTTCTTTACAGTCTCATTGGACATCACTCTCCCTCATCCCACATGCCTGGAATGCATTCCTTCCTTATCTCTGTCTAATATAGTTAATTTCTTCCTTTAAGACCCAGCCCAGGCATTTTCTAATGATGCTTTTCTTAATCCCACCACTGCTAGTGTTCTCCTTCCCAAACTGCCTTGTACAATTGCTTTGTATGAGGTGTCCCAAAAGTCTTAGAGCGGTTTTAAGCTTTAATAGTTCAAAAAGCTTTTAAACTATAAAGAGCTTATATATTTGTGTATATATACTTATTTATTCAGTTTATTATAGAAGCAACTAAGTGGCAAAGTATATAGAGTACTGGCCTTGGAGTCAGGAAGACTGAAGTTTATGTTCATTGTTTTCATGATGCTATCTATCCATCTCATCCTCTGCCATCCCCTTTTCCTATTGCCTTCAATCTTTCTGACATCAAGGTCTTTTCCAATGAATCCTGTCTTCTCAATATGTGGCCAGAGTATGTAAGCTAAATACTTTGGGTTGGAGGGACCTGTCAGCCATAAGGGAGGGATGATGTGTGTGTCTTTGAAGATGAGAAGCAGGGAGAAAAATAGTGTTGTATGATCTGGCATTCCTTAGAATTTGTAGCACGGCACCCTAATCTCTACCTGATGTTTAGGGTGTCTCTTCCATTTTAAGGGACCTGCTACAGAGATACTCAGCTTTGCTTTCTCTGGGCCATTGCCCCTAGATCCCTAGATTTCTCACATTTTGGCAAATTTATTTTTTTTTTATATTTTGGCAATTGGGGTTAAGTGGCTTGTTCAGGGTCACACAGCTAGTAAGTGTCAAGTGTTTGGTCTGAGGCCGAATTTGAACTCAGGTTCTCCATACTTCAGGGCCGGTGCTGTATCCTCTGCTCCACCTAACTGCCCCTTGGCAAATTTATTAAGCACCTGTTATGCTGCTGGATATTATACAAAGCTCTTTACAAATAGCTCATTTGATCCTCACAACAATCCTATGAAGTAGGTACTCTTATTAATATCATCCTCAATTTACAGGTGAGGAACCTGAGGTACAGAGAAGTTATGTGACTTGCCCAGGGTCACACAGATGGGGACGAATGGGAACAGTCCAGAGCTAGTCTTTGGCGGGAAGGATAGATGTCTGGTATATGTTTTCTTTGTCCCACTCTCTCTGTTACTGGTTAACTGATTCTCCCATGGTGATAACTTCTCTCTTCTGGTGGGAAACAGAAGCCAGCTAGCTACCTGCTGTCTTCTTAGTCCAGACTGGAGACTAGGCAGTCTCCTCTCATCCCACAGCTTTTTTGAAAACTCTTTCCAGTGAGAGACTCTGAGAAGGGGCTTTTGTGTTGGTCAGCTAGCCTGGCTGCCCAGAACAGAGAGCTATTTGAATGGTGTTGAGGGAGTACTTGGACTGGGGTTTATTGTCAAAGTAGGTAGGAGCAGACATTAACACCTGCAAGATGGAGAGTAGGGCGGGGCTCTTCAGGCGAGGGCATCTTTGATTTCACTGATTTTGTCACCCAAATGAGAAAACTCCTATCGATACACGTTGGCATCTCCTCTGCAGCTCATATGTAGTTTTTAGAAGGTTGCCTAAAAATCGTGGTGCGTGGACTTGGGCTCCTTAGAACCTGTAGCCTGGCACCCTGGTCTCACTTGATGATTAGGGTGTTTACTCCATTACTGAGAGATCTGCTGTAGAGATACTCTGCTCTGCTTTTCCTGGACCTCTGAGAAATTAGGTGATGTACTCAACTCCTCCTGGCTCTGAGTCCAGGCCTAGCCATCTATCCTCTCCTCCATACTGGCTTCCTTTGGACAGGGAGAGAATGATATCGGATGGGCAGTGAAAAGTTTCAACCAGCTTATTCATACTTTTGATTTCTGAGGACTTTCCTTTGTGGAAACTCTCTCCACCAGCAGCGGATGCAGTCCTTCTATGACTTAGTGTGTCTCTCAGTCTTGGTTGCTGCCTCCTAATATTGTTCCTGGGTTCTCCAAAAACATTTCTGTACTTATTCCTCGATTCTGGTTTTGAAAGTATAAGCTGCTTCCTTGTGGTTAAAAATTGCCTCCTTTGAGCATATGACCTTTTTTCCCCAGTTGGCTTATTATCTGCTGAACTTTTCAAAGTATTCAGTATGTGCCTGATACCACACCCACTGCAAGAAGAGGAGAGAGCCTGACCCCTGACCACTGGGAGTGTCCCATCTTAGGAGAGAACAGACTATATAGATGCTTGTACCAGTGAGTTAAATTCTACCCTGCCATCATCCAGGACCTTAACTTGTTTATCCCTCAGTTAAGGACTACATTTTTCAAAGCCTTTCTTTTCTGTTTTACCCTTTGGCTATGTGATGGTTCTGTTTATTATTCAGTGACTGGCATATTTGAGCATCATTGAAAGATTTCCCTCCGCATGCTCCCACATGCACAATCCTTCATTGTCATCTGCTTTGTTGGTCTCTTGTAACATAGAGCTTCGTCCTTTAGGAATCAGGACTCAGACACCTTGTTGGCTTCAGGTCTAGGGGACAGAGCATTGAACTGAGCACCCTTGAGATCTGGATTTTAGCTTCAACTAATTAGTTGTGTAAGTTCAATTCCAGGGCTCATGACTATGGAATAGTTCCTTCACCATCGACATGTAGCAGAGTTGTTGGGGGCAGGAGTTCTGTATTTTGTCTTTTATCAGCCCTTTATTGGGGTCTAAAGTCTTGGTGATGAATTACAGCAGTAATGAGTTGATCCATAGGGAAGTCGATTCCATCTTCATAATAAAATTATGGCTAGACATGCATCCCTGCATCCAATTACCTTTTCAAAGTAGGGCAGGAAAGAGAGGGACTCAGAGATGAAAGGAGTTTCATAGAGATACTCATCCCTTTCCACAGAGGTGACACCTGTATATCTGTGAGATCCCTTTAGGGTGCCACATGGCATCAGAGCTGAGCATTGAGGAGTTCCTGTGCCAAGCCAAGAGCTACTTTAAAACAAGGTGGCAGCAGTGGAGTGGAATTGGTGAGAGTGATGGTGGATTGAACAAGTGGAAGAATTCTTGGACAGAGTTTTCTGCATCTAGTGGAAGAGTTCATGGACCCAGGGGCTGTCTGAAAAATAGCAAAGGACAGAGTCACAGTGTGGAGGACCAAACTTGAATCTTGTTTCACTGATAATGTGAATTATATGGACTGTGGAGGTCTCTGGAGGAGGAGGTTCTCTTTAAAGAATTTTCCTGTTAATGGAAGTAGGGGAGGGGATATAGGGCCTTAAACAGTTTCTGGAGTTAATGTCTAGAGGACTGTATAGGTCCATGGAGAAGGACACTGAGAAAGCACAGAGAGCTAAGGAAAGTTGTGTTGTCTGGTCATTGGGCTTGGATGAGAGTTCTTTGTCTTTTGGGGGGGTTGTGTGTTAGATTAAATAAGACCTATCCTATAGTCAATGTTTTCTTAGTCTGAGTGCTTATATGAGAGCTGTGGGTCCTTTTCCTTTTTTTTTTGGTGGAATCCTAGGCACAACAACTAAATTCTACTGTATTCAGGGGAAACCCTGAGTGGTAACATGAGCCAAAGGGTATGGCTGTCAGGAAGCTCTACCCCTTTGACTCTGTCTTCTTTCTTTTCAAAAGCTTTATTTTTTAAGCATTTGACTTTTAAAAAAAACATTATTGAGGGCAGAGCCAAGATGGCTGAGTAAAAGCAGTGACTTGCTTGAGCTCTCCCCCAAACCCCTCCAAATACCTATAAAAAAATGGCTCTAAACAAATTCTAAAGCAGCAGAACCCACAAAAAGACAGAGTGAAACAAATTTCCAGCCCAAGACAGCCTGGATGGTTGATCAGAAAGGTATATCACGCCAGGCAGGGAGAGGAGCGCAGTTAGGCATGGGAGCGCAGGCCACAGAGACCCTGAAGCAGGCCTCAGAGGACTGAATCGAGGGCAGCTGTGGCTGTTTCCAGACTTCTCAACCCATGAACGCCAAAGACAGCTTGGAAAGTCAGTGGGAAAAGTCTGTGTCAGTGGGGAGAGAGAGAAGCCAGTGGTCTCAGCTCCAGTCCCTGAGCTCGGCGGGGGCAGCAGCTGCCTCCTGAGCTTTGGGCCCACAGACTGAGGGGAAATCCAGTGGCTGATCAGAGGGGGATTGCAGGGATCTCTCTGCTTCTGCAGGATTCTCTTGCTTTGCCTGTGCTTGGATCTGGGTCACAGTTCTGGGTGGTGGTCCTGGGATGAGGAGGAGCGCTGACGTGGTGGAGCTTGTAGTGGCTGTGGTAAGGAAACCTTCCTCATAGCTCCAAGACAGAAAAGAGCGCTCATAGACCAGAGCACAGGCCAGGAAAGGAGTAAACACCTTGCCCTTGATCATACCAGCGTGGAAGAACTGAAAATTTACAGGTCCCTAGAAGTATCTCTGAACACAGCTGCACAAAACCCCTGAAGCCTGGTACAGTACATTCTCCACATTGGAAACAGACTCCTACCTTAACAAAGAGTTTATAATTCAAGTAACTGACTGAGATCATGAGCAAGCAGTGCAAAAAGAGTCAGACTATATTATCTTACTCTGATGACAAAGAAGATCAAAACACAACCAGAAGAAGACAACAAAGCCAAAGCTCCTACATGCAAAGCCTCCAAGAAAAATATGAATTGGTCTCAGGCCATGG
>NW_020954572.1:19056307-19291786 GCF_900497805.2 Vombatus ursinus | reverse complement strand
TCCAGTAGAGAGAACTTAAAAATTATTGGACTGTCTGAAAGCCATGACCAAAAAAAGAGCCTAGACATCATCTTTCAAGAAATTATCAAGGAAAACTGCCCTGATATTTTAGAACCAGAGGGCAAAATAGAAATTGAAAGAATCCACCAATCACCTCCTGAAAGAGATACCCAAAGGAAACCTCCTAGGAATGTTGTAGCCAAATTCCAGAATCCCCAGGTCAAGGAGAAGATATTGCAAGCAGCCAGAAGGAAACAATTCAAGTATTGTGGAAACACAATCAGGATAACATAATATTTAGCAGCTTCTACATTAAGGATCCGGAGGGTATGGTGTGTGGTATTCCAGAGGGCAAAAGAGATAGGACTACAACCTAGAATTACCTCCCCAGGAAAACTGAGTATAATCCTTCAGGGTAAAAAATGGTTATTCAATGAAATAGGGGACTTTTAAGCATTCCTGTGGAAAAGACCAGAGCTGAATAGAAAATTTGACCTTCAAATACAAGACTCAAGTGAAACATGGAAGAGATAAACAGGAAAGAGAAATCATAAGAGACTTAATTAAGGTTGAACTGTTTACATTCCTGCAGGGAAAGATGCTATTTGTAACTCATGAGTCCTTTGTCAGTATTAGGGTAGTGGGAGGGAAAAAAATTATATGTATGTATAGATAGATAGAGGGCACAGGGGGAGTTGAAGATGAAGGGGTGATATCTGGAAAATAAAATTAAGGGGTGAGAGAGGATTATACTGGGAGAAGGAGAAAGGGAGAAGTAGAATGAGGTAAAATATGTCACATGAAACAGACAAGAAAAGGCTTTTACAGTGGAGGGGAAATGGGGGAAGGTGAGAGGGAATGAGTGAATCTTACTTTTCATAGGATTTGGCTTAAGGAGGGAATAACATACACAATGGGGTATGGAAATCTATCTTATTCTGCAGGAAGGTGGGGGGGAAGGGGACAAGAGAGCAGGGGGTTGATAGAGGGGAGGGCAGATTGGGTGAGGGGATAATCAAAAGCAAACACTTCTGAAGAGGGACAGGGTCAAAAGAGAGAATAGAATAAATGGGGGGTAGGATAGGATGAAGGGAAATATACTTAGTTTTTTACAACAGGACTACTATGGAAGTGTTTTGCATGACTACACTTCTATAACCTGTATTGAGATGCTTGCCTTTTCAATGAGGGTGGGTGGGGAGGGAAGAAGGGAGAAAATTTATAATCCAAAGTTTTAAAAACACATGTTAAAAATAAAAAAAAATTAAAAAAAATAATTTGGTTAAAAAAATTTTAAAAAAGTCCTCTGAAAGTCTTCCAGAGATGAACTATTTAAAGCCCCTCAGAGATGGTTAATTTGTTTGCTTAGGCAATTTTTAGTTCTTCCCTTCTTGATGCAATCAGAGAGGTGTTGGAGTATACATTTCTACATTTCTAATACATTTCTACAGTGAGATTATAACTTCATTAGCACCTTGTGGTTACATTCAGTATCAGTGAAGGAATAGAACTCCAGATCAATATGGATAGGACAGTGTTAACAGATGATAGAGAAGGCAGAACTACTCAACTCTCATTTTGTTTCTGTTTTCATTGTTAAGGATCCTTAAGCTGGGAAGAACAGAATAAAAATGGTTAATGGGGAGTTGGAGCCCAAGTTAAGTAAGAACAGAGTAAGAGAACATTTATCTGCCTTTGTTGAGTTCAAGTCACTAAGTCCAGAGGAAGTACAAGCCAGGGTACTGAAAGAACTGATTGAATGATATGATTATTGAACCTCTTAATTCCCTCTAAAGGATTTTGTAACATGAGAGAAGTGCCACAGGGCTGGAAAAGGACAAATTTCTTGATTTTCAAAAATTGAATTAGGGTAAAGTCTTCAAAACCAGAGTCCTAATTCCTGGCAAAATTCTATACCAAAGGGGTGGTCTGTGGAAATATAGAAAAGGAAAGTGTGGTCAAAAAACATCAGCTTGACTTGATCAAGAGCAGGTCAGGCCAAACTAACCCTCTTTCATTAGATCTAGGGAATGCTATAGCTTTACTTTGACTGTAGTATAACATTTGAGAGAATCATTTATGCTATCCTTGTGGAAAAGAAGCAAAGGTGGTGGCCAGATTGTAGTACAGTTAGGTGGATTAGCATTGATTGAACAATCTGGTCATTAATGGATAGATGTTTGGTTGGAGAGAGGTTTTTAGTGTGGTTCCCCAGATATCTGCCCATTGCCCTTTGGTGTTCATCATTTTTATGAGTGACTTGAATGAGGGCAAAGATGGAATATTCATCATATTTGCAGAAGACACAAAATAGCAGGATAGGAGACAGTTCAGAGGATAGAATCAGGTTCCAGAAAAGCTCTAAGGCTTGAATCATGGGCCAAGTCAAATAAAATGAAACCTAATGGAGAATAACTGTAAGTCGTAGAATCACAAATGTATGGAAACATAAGCTTTGGATTTGGGTGGTAAGTTTCCTTTAAAAAAAGAAAAGAGAACTCATTTTTTCCATGTAACTAACAATATTAGTGAAAACAGATGTTTGAATGACTTCCAGCAAGTACCCAGAATCCTTTTCCAGATGTTTTCCACTCAAGTACAGGTTTCTGCTAGTGGATAGGTTTGGTAATCTGATTTTTCATTCTTAAATTCTACCTGGTCCCATGAAATATCTCTCCTACAGCTGCCTTAATATGTATGATGTATAAAGATTATATTTACAACCAATATTTATTTTTCTGAGCTTTTCTTTTTCCAAATCAAATGCTTTTTGGGAGAGGTTTTGTCAGATTCACGTGGGGATGATGAGTTATTGTAAAAGCAATGATAAAAGCTTTGTGAAAAATTCCTTCTATAATTACTGGATAATTAATTCGTCTTATCAATTCTCTCACTGTTTTTATAAACTCTTGTGAATGCTTCTATTTTGTTTGCTTTGAGAGCAGCATGGATATGATAATAATGTTAGAATTTCTTCAATAATTGGCATGGGCTATGTTTAAGCTATATACCTTGCTGGATTTGATAGTACCAAATTCTTGACACTAATACTGAGCTCTCCCTAATGTTGTGGCGAATTAGCTCTGAGCTTTGCAGGGGGTCCATGGGGCTTCAGTGGTCAAATGGCTGGGCTGAGGGCTGAGCACCATCTATTGTTAAAATAAAGAGACCTGAGATGCTTACATATAATCAACCTTCATGTCCTGCCAGTAGTACCATTGACTGTTTCCCTTCCTTTTACAATGTGGCTCCTTTTCCCTTTTCAAGATGGCTCATGACCTTTGCTTTAGGGAAGGGAGGGAGAAGGGATATTTATAGAGTGCCTACTATGTGCTAAGTACTTTAAAAATATTGTCTCATTTGATCCTCACAGCAATCCTGTGAGGTAGATGCTGTTATCCTCATTTTACAGTTGAGGAAACTGAGGTAGACAGAGGTTAAGTGACTTGCCCAGAGTCACTCAGGTAGTAAGTGACTGAGGCCAGATTTGAACTTCAGTCTTCCCGACTCTAGACCCAGTGTTTCCTCCACTGTGCCCCCTACCTGCCTCATTTTAGCCAGATTTCACATATATGAAAATATAAAGTGGTCTGATTTGCTTGGTCAGCTTTCACCTTGGCAGAAACCTGTTAGGAGAGGGTGTCAATAGTAGAGAGTGCTCCATAGCGCTTAGCATCTATTGTTCAGTCGTTTTTCAGTCATGCCCGACTCTTCGTGACCCCATTTGGGGTTTTCTTGGCAAAGATACTAGAGTGGTTCGCCATTTCCTTCTCCAGCTCATTTCACAGATAAGGAAACTGAGGCAAATAGGGTTTTGCCCTGTGGTCACACAGCTAGGTCAGATTTGAACTCAGGTCTTCCTGACTCTAGGCCCCTATCCACTGTGCCACCTACTTGCTCATTTAGCATCTAGTCCTCTACAAAATCTCTAAAGGTCTAAGATTTGGCCTGGTTGATTTCTATAATAAACATTGGTTGATGTTTGAGCTAAAACGTAATCTTCAAGGTATGTTTTATAAAATTTCTTGGGGAATGTCTTAGCTTGGAGAAGAGGCAGGTGTAAAATGGCGTCCTTCCTAATTATCCGAGCTCATGGTTATTAGCTTGCTGTGAGAGATGGGCAGAAATAGCATACATATGTCTAGATGTACCTAGACTTCTCTTCCTTCAGAGCCTTTTCTGTTCTGACTTCCCACTGGAGCGCTGGAAAGAAACAGTGAAGACTTTCTAAACAGGGAATAGACATCAGGAGATTGACAAAAAAGGCAATATGCATCTTTCTTCCTCAGACTTGGACAGTTTGACCCAGCTGGTTTCAAGGGTTCAAAGGGAACCCTGCACAGTTTCTGCCTAACAGCTATGGAGTGGTGAATGGGGAAGGAAGAGTACAAATCAAGTTGGGGTGTATGATTAAGGCCAAAGTTAAAACATTTTTCTTTGGCTTCTCTTAGTGCTATACCTAGAGAGAGGTCTTGCTCCTGAAGGCATTTTTCTAAATCAAACATAAATTGTCCCCAGGTCAGGGAGTGCAAGTACAAGCAGAGGTCCAGCTGGGTTAGTATACTCAGGGACTGGGCTTTCTCTTTTGTACTCCCATCTCTTGCTTCCTAAAGTCCTAAATTTGGTCTCTTTTCTATATAGATACAAAAGCTATAGGATCATAGGTTTTTAACCTGGGGTACTTGATTATTTTATTTTTTCCAATTACATATAAAAATATTTTTAACATTCTTTTCTTAATGTAAATAGTGTTTGTATCTTTTCCAATTACATGTAAAGATAGTTTTCAACATTCATTTTTTATAAGATTTTGAGTTCCAAATTTTTCTCCCTCCCTCTTTCTCCTCCCTCCTCCCCAAGACAACAAGCAGTCTGATATTGATTATACATGTGCGATCATTAACATTTGTTTTTAAAAATTTTGAGTTCCAAATTCTCTCTCTCCCTCCTTCCCTGGCCACCTCATTGAAAAGGCAAGCAATTTGATATAGGTTATATGTGTGCAGTCAAGCAAAACATTTCTTTATTAGTCATGTTGTGAAAGAAAACACAGAACCCCCTGAAAAGCCCATGAAGTATGCTTAAATTTGCATTCAGATTCCATTAGTTTTTTCTCTGGAGGTGGATAGCGTTTTTCATCATAAGTCCTTTGTGATTATCTTAAATCATTATATTGCTGAGAATAGCTAAGTCATTCACAGTTGATCATCATACAATATTGCTGCTACTGTGTACAGTGTTCTCCTGCTTCTGCTCACTTCATTTTGGATCAATTTGTGTAAGTCTTTCCAGGTTTTTCTGAAAGCATCCTGTTTATCATTTCTTATAGTGCAATAGTATTCCATCACAGTCATAGACCATTACTTGTTCAGACATTACCCATTTGGTGGACATACATTTCATTTCCAAATCTTTGCCACCACAAAATGAACTGCTATAAATATTTTTCTATACATAAGTTCTTTTCCTCTTAAAAAAATCTCTTTGGGGTACAAACCTAGTATTGGTATTGTTGGGTCAGAGGATACGCAGTTTTATAGCCCTTTGAGCATAGTTCCAAATTGCTCTTCAGAACAGTTGGGTCAGTTCATAACTCCACTAACAGCATAACAATAACCCAATTTTCCACACCCCCTCCAACATTTGTCATTTTTCATTTTTGTCATACTAGCCAATCTGATAGGTGAGATGGTACCTTAGAGTTGTTTTAATTTGCATTTCTTTTATCAGTAGTGATATAGAGTGTTTTTTCATATGACTGTAGATAGCTTTGATGTCTTTATCTGAAAACTGCCTGTTCATATCTTTTGACCTGTTCATATCAATTGGGGAATGACTTGTATTCTTACAAATTTGGCTCAGTTCTCTGTATATTTGAGAAATAAGGCCTTTATCAGAGACGCTTACTGTAAAGATTATTTCCCAGCTTTCTGCTTTCCTTCTAATCTTGGTTGCATTGGTTTTGTTTGTGCGAAACCTTTTTAATTTAATGTAATCAAAATTATTCATTTTGCATTTCATAATGTTTTCTGTCTCTTGTTTGGTCATGAATTCTTCTCTTCTCCATAGATCTGACATGTATACTATTCTTTCCTCTCCTAATTTGCTTATGTCTAAATCATGTATCTATTTTGACTATCTTGGTATATGGTGTGAGATATTGGTCTATGCCTAGTTTGTGCCTTGTTGCTTTCCAGTTTTCCCAGCCTTCTAGTAAACTATAGACAATTTAATTTTTTTGATGATTTTTGGGTTGCTATTCATTTTATTTATATATGCATGCATGTATATATACACACATGTACACATATACATATATGTGCATATGTATTGTATACGTGTGCATATATATTTATGTTTGAGGCTTCTGAGTAGTCTATAAACTTTTGGAGTCTTTTGTTTGTTTGTTAATATTGACTTGGTTTGGAAGATCTTGTATATTTCTTTCTTTCTTTCTTTCTTTTTATTTTTTTAAGGCAGTTGGGGTTAAGTGACTTGCCCAGGGTCACACAGCTAGTAAGTGTCAAGTGTTTGGTCTGAGGCCAGATTTGAACTCAGGTACTCCAGACTTCAGGGCCGGTGCTCTAGCCACTGCGCCACCTAACTGCCCTTCATATTTCTTCTTGTTTATAATTTCTTTATTTCCTTGACTTAACAGATTTTGGAACATAAGGCATAGTTACGTGTTATTGGTGGTCCTTTTACTTAAGCTTATCTTTAGCACTGCAAGGCAGTATTACATATACATATAATACAGTACAGTATTCCATGAAGTGTTGGTTCATGTTCCCTTTGGATGCACAATGAAACCGATTCCACCAACTCTTATTTTCTTTAAAGAGAACCATTGAGCTCATCTTCCAAATTGAACTGCAAACTTATTTAACATTTTCTGGTTTGATTTATAGAGAATATGTCAGTATGAATAGAGTTCATTCTCTCTTGTAATAGATAAGACTCTCACTTGTAGTATCAAAAATTGAATTAATGCTTTTGGAAAGTTTTAAAAACTGAGAAGGGAAAACTGAGTTCCGTTTCCTACCACTTTGCCTCTGTCACTGCTAAAGTCACAGAGAGACTTACGGATCTCTTTGTTTTGTGGGTTGCAATAGTCAAAGAATTTATAGTCTCTAAGAACCCAGATTGACCTGCATACTAGGAGTAGAATTTTCAGAAATTTTGATGAACCTCACCAAAATTTAATGATAGATAGACAGGTGTTGCACTGGATAAAGTGCCATGCCTGGAGTCAGAAAGAGTCATCTTCCAGAGTTCAAATTTAACCTCAGACATTTACTGGCTGTGTGACCCTGGGCTAGTCACTTAATTCTGTTTGCCTTAGTTTCCTCAACTATTAAATGGGGATAACAATAGCACCAATTTCCCAGGGTTAATGAGATAATATTAATAAAGTACTTAGCTAAGTGCCTGGTGCATAGTTCCCTCCCCTCCCATTTATATAATGCTTCAAGGTTTACAAAGTTTTATATGTATTACTTCATATGATTCTTACAACAGCCCTGGGAGGTGGGTGCTGTTATCATCACCCTCATTTTACAGATGAGGAAACTGAGGCTGAGAAAGTTTAGGTGACTTGTGCAGGGTCACACAGTGAGTGAGGTAGGTAGGATGCGAACTCGGGTGTTCCCAACTCCCAGATTCAGTGCTCTGTCTACTATACTGCCCAGCTGCCTAGGTTCCACTTCAAACTGGAAACAAAACTATTTATTTTCTGAAATGATTGAGATAGAGCAAAAACCAAAACAACTGAATATTCTGCAAACTTAGCCAGAACCAAACAGACTCATCATTCTTCTACAGAGCCCTCCCCAAGGACTGACCTTCTCTACCTCCTCTAAGCAGAACCAAACGGAAACTTGTGAGTTCCTCTTGACACAGGGTCTCCATCTGGCTGGCTGCCTGGCTGAGGACAGTGGCAGTTTTTTTTTTTTTTGCTTGTTTGTTTTTGGTGAGGCAGTCGGGGTTAAGTGACTTGCCCAAGATCACACAGCTAGTGAGTGTCAAGTGTCTGAGACCAGATTTGAACTTGGGTCCTCCTGACTCTAAAGCCAGAACTCTATCCACTGTGCCATCTAGCTGCCCCAGACAGTGGCAGTTTGACCTGGAAGCCAAACTTTCTCCACGAACTGGGCTATTCTTTTCCCTTGTTAATAAGATGCTGGCCAGGGGTGTGCTAGAGCCAGCTCCTTCAGGCCCAGGAGAGCCCACTGTTAAATTTTCAGTGTGAGCATTTACACCTAGGAAATAGGCAAACACTAGGGCAGCTGAGTGGGACAGTGGATGCAGCACTGGGCTTGGAATCAGAAAGACTCATCTTCCTGGGTTTAAATTCAGCCTCAGCCATTTACTAGCTGTGTGACCCTGGGCAAGTCACTTAATCCTGTTTGCTTCAGTCTCCTCATCTATCAAATGAGCTGGAGAAGGAAATGGCAAACCATTCCTGTATCTTTGTCAAGAAAACCCCAAATGAGGTCACGAAAAGTCAGATATAACTGAAAAACAACTCAACAACAAAAATCAGGGCTTGCATTTATTGCCTTGTTGATAGACTAGATTTAAAAAAGTGATGGAGAAAATGTTAATAACCTAGAATCGTATCATGATTACATTTTTTTCCCTTTAGAGAGCTAGTAGTTAAACATTCACCAGCATATCCTTGGATCCTAAGAACTCACTGTGTGGGCAAGTCACAGCTTTTGTAGAGGAGTTTCAGTTTGGCCTGGTTTTAAAATTCTTTGATTCTATGGATAAAAACACTCCAGCTTGGATGTTTTTGATGACCCAAAGCTATTTTGCAATACTGAATCTGAACCTCCTGGTGAGTAATCAGGAGAAAAGACCTTGGCGGTCAAAGTCAGTCTAAGTCGAGAATGAATGGTTAGAGAGGAGCCACTGGGCAGATGTTTATGAAACTGCCTGAGTCCAAGTTCCTGGGACTTTTTACTGGGCAACATCTTACTTCTCTTGAGGTCAAGGACTATTTCGTATTTCTCTTTGAATCCCAGCCCTCGGCACAGAATAGACTCTTAGTTCCTATATGGTTTTTTTTTTTTTAGCTAGAGTCAGGTACTTGGTTTGGTGGTCCACAAGGAGGCAGCCTGGAGTAGCCTGGCCCGCTGTGTTCTGCCCTTTGATGGTGGGAGACCTGGTTACTTGAATGAGAACGTGGCAGATATCGAGAAGGAGGATTAGAGGGAAGGAATGTGTTGGGTAATTATTAGCCCTGATTTTTCCTGAAGTCCACGATATGGACAGTGCTTGAGGCCCGATGTATCAGCAACAATGGGCCTGCAGAGCTGAGCCAGGAAGCTGGATATATAGCACAAGTTTTGTGTAATAAAGATTTCCGGTGTGCTTCCTTCTCTGATTAGCCTGTGAAGGATTGTATTAGCAACAGGTGCAGAACCTGTTTTCCAAGCCTCTTGGAAAACATTTTCTGAGAATTTTAACCTTTTTAAAATTTTTTTCTTATTTATCTTATTTTATTAGTTTTTCCCCGTTTCTCATCATTATTATTCTCCAGTGATCACTCCCCTACGTCATACCCCCTCACAAAGCAGCAAAACTAAGCAAAACCTTTGCTTTGCCTGATGTATATGCTTTACTCTGCCTATGGTTTACCACCCCTAACTGAGGTAGCTAGGTGGGGGTGGGGTGGATAGAGTGTTGAACTTGGAATCAGAAAGACCTGAGTTCACCTCAGACCCTTACTAGCTGTGTGACTCTGGGGTGAAGGTCAACCTCAGTTTCCTCATCTCTAAAATGGGAATAGTAATAGCACTTACTGGGGCAGCTAGGTGGCTCAGTGGATAGAGCACTGGCCCTAAAGTCAGGAGGACCCGAGTTCAAATCCGACCTCAGACCAGACACTTGACACTTACTAGCTGTGTGACCCTGGGTAAGTCACTTTACCCAAATTGCTTAACCAAAAAAAAAAATAATAATTGCACCTACCTCTGAGAGTTGTGAGGATCAAGTGAAATAAGATGTAAAGCACTTTGGAAACCTTAAAGTGCTATATAAATGCTAGCTATCATTATTATTATTGTTGTTGTTGTTATTAATCACCTGTCTATCAAGGGTGGGGAGGTATGTTTTACCATAATTTTTCTGGAGTCAAGATTGGACATTATTACTTCTTTTGGTATTTCGTCTCTTTATGTTGTTGTGGTCTTGTGGACGACTCCCTTTATTCTGTCTACTTTGTTCTGGATAATCTCATATAAACCTTCCCAGGGTTCTCTGTATTCTTGTTAATTCATCACATCTTACTACGCAGTAATCAATATTCCATTATATTCATACTCCATAATTTTAATGTCACTCTCCAATTAATTGATGGGTACCTACTTTGTGCATTTTAATTTTTGTGGCATTCTCGGGTCATTGGTTTTAAAAATGTTCCAGTTAGGTTCTCTGGCACTTTGAGGCCTGTGAGAAATCAAATGAACAAATAGTTATTCTGCTCCTATCCTGTGCAAAGTGCTTTGCTAGGTCAGGTTCGTGGTTATTCACATATGTATCTCAGGTAGAGCGTGGATGTAAGTATGCACAGATTAATTTGTACACTGTGTGTGTGTGTGTGTATGTGTGTGTGTGTGTGTATGTATGAATGTTCATGTGAATATCTCCAGCACCAAGTGATCCCCGTCTAATTTATTTTGATCGTCTTTAGTTGTTTTTTTTCAGATGGCATTTCTGGTGAAATGGGCATTCTTGGTATTCTAGATTAATTGAAAAAAAACCCCATGTCTCCCCCTAGTGGAAGGATTGTGGTCACTCACGGATTTTTCTGTCTTTTACTGTTGCAGGTGTTCCAGGATCTGGGGATGGAGGTGCTCTCGGGAGCAGCCAAAGGCTACAACATTTGCCTCTTTGCTTATGGGCAGACAGGCTCGGGAAAGACATACACGATGATAGGGACCCCAGTGAGTGACCTTGGTCTTTGTGCTAATCTTCCTGGGGGAGGTGAATTTTTAATAGGGTTTTAAGGTACATAGGAAGTAAGAATTGATATTTGGGGACAACTCATGATTTAAACATGTGTACACACACACACACACACACACACACACACACACTACCCTGGGCATTTACACTGAGGGAAAAAAGGAAGACTCAATAAAGATAATTTGGGTGTATATTATTGTTTTCCCTCAAAGAATTTCACTTGCTTGAGGGCCAGAATTATCTCACTTATATCTTTGTAGCTCCTGAACCTACAGTAGGCAGTTAATAAATGCTTGCTAACTGGTTGCTGAGAACACTGTGCACGTGTATACACACACATATGTATCTATCTATCTATCTATCTATATATATCTTTTTTTTTTCTGTGAGCGAGGTTTTATTTTAGAATCCAATGAAGAATTCTATATAGGTTCACATTATAAAAAACAAACATTTCAAAAGTGCCTCAAATTGAAAAGCCAATCAGAACTGTCTTAAAATTTCAAATTCCTTTATGTGGCATTCAAGACCTCCTCACAATTTGTGCTGTTCCTCCTTTATAATCTTGTCTCACATGATTTCCCTCCATGTACTTACCACACTGTGGTCTCCAAACACACTGATCTCCAAGCACACTATGTGCTCTCTCTTATCTCTGTCCCTTTGTTTCCATCCTGTTTTTGTCATGTTCTCCCTCCCCACTTCACTTAATGAATTTTTACCCACCCACTAAGATATAACTCAGATGGCCCCTATGTTGTGATGCCTTCCTTGATTTGCTATGTACCACAGTTATATGGGCAAACATACCTCCCCACTCCTGGCGGAGAGGGGAGTGTAGGCAGAGCGAGGCATGCATTATCGACTACTTTTTATTTCCCTTAAGACCTAGCACAGATATTAGTCATGTTTGTGGATTGAATAAAAGACATAATGTCACGACTATATAGTACACAAAATGCCTTCCTTTCAGATTGAATGGCCGGGAGTCTGTATTTGTCACCAGATGACAACTTGTCAGTTGTAATGCTTAGAATGTGCAATAAAAATTTTAGTCAAGTTGGAAAGCATTTATTAATCATCTACAGTATACCAGCTAAGTGCTGGGGATACAAAGAAAATCAGGGGAAAAAAGCCCAGTCCTTGCTGTCAGGAAGTTCACAGTCTAATGGATGAGACAATGTGCACACGAGGCTGCACAAACAGGATTTATTCGGGCTAGATTGGAGATATCACTGAGGGAAGGAACTAGCATTAAGGGAGATTGGGAAAGGTTCCTATAAAAGATGAGATTTTAGCTAGGACTTGGATTTAGGAACCATATAACATGCAGGAGTCTTTTATAACTTTCTTTGATAGTCTATATGTTTGGGTAGCCTGAATTCCTGTTGTGATTTAAGCCTATCACATGATGGTCTAGACCTCTATACAGTTTTGATTTTATGATAAAATCCAGCAATATCCTTGGTGTTAGCCTAGGCAATGCCCAGGGTCAAAGGTTAGAGTGGTCAAAGTTCTAAGCTGTATGTATGAGAGGTCTGTGGAGTTTTTTTTGGGGGGGGGTGTACAGTAGGTAAAGTTTAAGGATTTAGCTCTAGGCCAGCCCTCATTAGTTAAGTAAAACAAATAGGTGGGGCCCTTAAAAATGTCTCTCTGCAAGCATTACAAAATATAAAATAGATAACTTTGATTGTATAAAATTAAATTTTTTTGCACAAACAAAATCAATGCAACCAAAATTATAAGGAAAGCAGAAAACTGGAAAAATTTGCAAAAAGTATCTCTGATAAAGGCCTCATTTCGTAAATATATAGAGAACTGAGTCAATTTTATAAAAATAGAAGTCCTTCTCCAATTGATAAATGGGCAAAGGATACAAACAGGCAGTTTTCAAAGAAATCAAAGCTATCTATAGTGATATGAAAAATTCTCTAAATCACTATTGATCAGAGAAATACAAATTAAAACAACTCTGAGGCGCCACCTCACACCTATCAGAGTGGCTAATATGACAAAAAAGGGAAATGTTGGGTACTGGAGGGGATGTTGGAAAACTGGGACACTAATGCACTGTTAGTAGAGTTGTGAACTGATCCAGCTATTCTGGAGAGCAATTTGAAACTATGCCCAACGGGCTATGAAATTGTGTGTACCTTTTGATCCAGCAATACCACTGCTAGGTCTGTATCCCAAAGACATCCAAAAAAAGAGACACCTATTTGTACAAAAATATTTATAGCAGCTCTTTTTGTGGTGGCTAAGAATTGGAAATCAAAGGGATGTCCACCAATTGGGGAATGTGGCTAAATAAGCTGTGGTATATGATTGTAATGGAATATTATTGTGCTACAAAAAATGACAAGCAGGATGATTTCAGAAAAACCTGGAAAGATTTACATGAATTGATACATATCAAAGTGAACAGAACCAGGAGAACATTGTACACAGTACCAGCAATATTGTTTGATGAAGAACTATGAATGACTTAGCTATTCTCGGCAATACAATGATCCAAGACAGTCCCAAAGGACTAATGATGAAACATACTATCTGCCTCCAGAGAAAGAACTGATATTGATTGAATAGTGACTGAAATATGCTATTTTTCACTTTCTTTCATTTTTTTTCTTTTATTCAAGTCTTCTTGTACAAAATGACTAATATGGAAATGTTTTACATAATTGCACATGTATAACCTATATCTGATTGCTTACTGTCTCAGGGAGGGGGGAGGCGAGGAAGAGAAGGACATATAGAATTTGGAACTCAGAACTTTAAAGATGTTTTAAAAATGGAGAAAAAAAGAATATCCCTCTGTCACAGGTTTTAGGAATATTTTTTTTTGTTGTTGAGTCATGTCCAACTCTTGGTGACCCCATTTGGGATTTTCTTGGCGAAGATACTGAAATGGTTTGCCATTTCCTTCTTTAACTCATTTTACAGATGAGTAAACTGAGGCACACAGGGTTAAGTGAGTTGCTCAGGGTCACACAGCTAGTAAGTATCTGAGGCCATATTTGAACTGAGGTCTTTCTGAGGCCCAATGCTTTATGCACTGCACCACCTAACTGCCCTTTTCTTTTAAGAAAGTGCCTAAAAGGTCAGGAAGGAAAGATAAGGGTCCTGGATAGGAATATACAGTGAAATTACCTTCATTTTCCATCAGAATGGTTTCAATGTGAGGTAGACATTACCTAGGAACATTCTTCATCAGGACCCTCTTTCTAGGACATTGTTCTTACCTTAGCCTGTCTTCATGCTCACTTGGCTCATGAGCGATTTTTTTTCCTTATGTGGAATCATATGATATTTGAGCCGGAAGGGACGTTAGAAATCTCTAGTCCAACCTACCACATTTTAGAGATGAGGAAATTGAGGCCTAGAGGTTATATGACTTACTCAAGGTCATATATGATGTAATCACTGTGTCTGTTTTCTGAAACTATTGAAACAATCAACTAATAAACATTTATCAGGTACCTGCTTTGTGCCAGATACTATGCTAAGCGCTAAGGTTACAAAATACAAAAGCAAGACAAAACCCAGAGAAGGAACTTAAACCCTTCTCTGTAGACTCTCAACTTAGAGTTCTTTCCACTGTGCTTATTTTAAGTGAAAAGAGGGGGAAAAAAGATTCAATAAACCAGGAGGTTAAGGAGGCCCCCACCTGGGATACCAGGAGGCCTGAATCCAAGATGAAAAAAAGATCCTTTCAGTATTGGACCCAACTGGGTAATTTTTCTCCTCTTCCTACTCTAGTAATCCATCATACCAGAAAGTAAAGACAAAATTAAGGGAGGAGCAGAGCAGGATGGGCTGTTTTCTCTGTTGAGGCAGCTCGATGGTGCAGTGGGTAGAGCATCGGACCTGGAATCACCAAGACATGAGTTCAGATCTTGCCTTAGACACTTCCTAGCTGTGTGACACTGGGCACGTCACTTAACCTCTGTCAGCCTCAGTTTCCTCAACTATAAAATGGGGATAATAATAGTACCTACTTCACAGAATTGTGAGAATCAAATAAGATACGTAAAGTACCTAGTAAACCTTAAAGCATTATATAATGCTAGCTATTATCATTATTATTATATAACAGTAGGAATTTGGGATTTCCTCTTAGTCTTTGCTATGTTAAGTACCTGCCCCTCACCTAGAGTCTTATCTTGGGTCTTTGCTGGGGTATATGAAGGGTTGAGGTCTTCTCTACTGTGAATAAGTTGAAAAGAAGGCAATAGCAAGGAGGGAGGCCCCATACCTGTTCTTTCCATACTTAGAGCTATTTCTGGGAGGTTGGGCAGAGTGGAGATCTGTGTGGTCTCAACACAAAGTAATTGTTTTTTTCTCCTTCTTCTCCCCAGGCCTCCTTAGGGCTAACACCACGGATATGTGAGGTATAGAAATCTCTTCTCAATCTGGACCCTTTGTCAAAGTAGGCCTAATTTTATAATCCTTTATGTTGAAATCACAAGGGGAACACTAATCTTCTGGTTTGTACAGGGCCTATTCTCAAAAGAGGATGACTATTCCAACTTGCCTTCATCCTGCAGAATAAGAGTAAGGTAGGAACCGGTCAAATTTTGAGGCCTACAGCCTCCATTTCTGTTCTATCTCAAGATGCAGGGACCCGCAGCAGTCCTCTCTTGTTTCCGGTCTCTCATAAGCTCAAGGCTACATAACACTTATAACTCCTTCCTCATCCCTCTGCAGGTGATATTAGTGAGCAGGTCTCCTGTGGACCAATCCAGCCCGTGTGGTTTATCTTTGTTTTACCCTTCATGTGATCGTGTGTTCACTCTTGATCTTTCTCTTCAGGGCTGGCCCTCCAGATTTGCTCTCTGGGAGGCAGCCAGAAACCTTGTATTACAGTGTGAAAAGGTGAGAGAGAACTGATGAGGAAAGGTGTGAATGTGATTCAGCTTTTGAACTGCTAACGCCATAGCAACAAATATCCCTGGCCAGCATGGCATCCCAATAATAACAGCACATCTCATGGACGCAATGCTTTAAAATTACAGAATGATTTCCTCACAATAGAGCTTTACATGGTAGGTGTATATATGTATGCATATATATACCCATCTAATCCACATTTATACATATTATATACACATGTATGGATAAATAACAATATATGTATATAGTATGTATATAGAAATGTGTATATATAACATATATTACAGAAAAATAGGTTTTTTTGTTCCATAAAACTATTTCTTTAAATTAGTGTCATTTTCTTTAAACCAGTAGGTACCATTCTGATCATAACTTTATGATTCCTGTTGTTCAGTCGTTTCGGTCACGTCCAACTCTCCATGACCCCATTTGGGGTTTTCTTGGCAAAGATGCTGGAGTGACTTGCCATTTCCTTCTCCAGATCGTTTCACAGATGAGGAAACTGAGGCAAACAGGGTTAAATGACTTGCCCAGGGTCACACAGCTAGTAAGTGTTTGAGACCAGTTTGAACTTGGGAAGATGTCTTACTGATTTCAGCCACAGGGCTCTACCCACTGTGGCACCTTATGATTCCTCGTACTTCCCTATTTCTTCATTCCTAACTTCAAAGAGAAAATCTCTCATCTCTTTTCTGTCATTTTCTTGATTAATCGTCAGAACGTCTGGGTTTATGACGGCTGAGACTTACAGCAAAGTAGGGTCATTGATGGAAAACTGGAATGGGATCTCAGAGGTCATCTAGTGCGAACCCCCTCATTTTACGGGTGCCCAGAGTATGAGGGACTTGCTCAAGGTCACAGGATAAGTAAGTGGCAGAACCTAGGATTCGAAACCTAATCCTTTGATTGAAAACCCAGCTATCTTTCCATTGCTCTGCACTAGCCCCCTCTATAGCTGTGACTTACGACTGTTAGCTGTGATTCTCATTCTTTCTCTCTCTCTCTCTCTCTCTCTTTTTCTCCCGTTCCCTTTCCCTCACCCTCTCCTTCTTCCCTCCCTCCCCACCTAAGGAAGATCTTTTAGGGAAGAAGAAGAAGAAGAAAGTTCTTTGTCCTTTCTCACGTTCTTTTCGAAAACCTCTTTCTTTTTTCTCTCTCCAGCCACTGTTACTACCCATGTTCTCTACCACATTTACCATTACTCTGCAAGTCTAGGTTTTTGACTCTTAGCACGAAGGAGATAATACATTCATTTAAAATCTTGCTGTGGATGGCGCAGTGCATAGAGCTCTGTCCTTGGAGTCAGGAGGACCTGAGTTCAAATCTGGCCTCTGATCTTTGAAACTCACTAGCTGTGTGAACCTGGGCAAGTCACTTAACCCCGATTGCCTCACCACAATAAATAAATAAATAAATAAAATAATGAAATAAAATCATATCTGTTAAAAAATGGGGTGGGCAGCTAGGTGGCGCAGTGGA
Source organism: Vombatus ursinus (assembly GCF_900497805.2). NCBI lineage: Eukaryota > Metazoa > Chordata > Mammalia > Diprotodontia > Vombatidae > Vombatus > Vombatus ursinus. The sequence goes on along the minus strand of NW_020954572.1, from coordinate 19,274,443 downwards.
TAGAGCACTGGCCCTGAAGTCAGGAGGACCTGAGTTTAAATCCAGCCTCAGACCAAACACTTGACACTTATTAGCTATGTGACCTTGCGCAAGTCACTTAACCCCAATTGGCTTAAAAACAAACAAAAAACCACCTTGCTGTGTAATTTTTTTTTAATATTGTGTTTGGCCATTTTAATTAATAGCAACATTTCTTGTCTGACCCCATGACAGATGTTCTCAAGCAATGGAGAAGTATTGGAGCTGGAATCAGGACACCTGGGTCCTACTTTTAGCTTTGCTACTAATTGAAGGACCTAGGGCAAGACTCTTTGCCCCTCCTAGCCCTGTAAAGCGGGGAGCTAGATTACATGATCCCCAAGGTTGTTTCCAGCTCTTTCTACACTTCTGCCTGTCTTTTGGACTTCATGGGCAGAACATATCATGTGATAGCTATGGCGCACAGTCCTTTTGAGTTTAAATTGCCTCCAGAGTGCTGAATTTCAGTCTCTGTTCTAATAAAAATCCTGTAAAGTAACAACAGCAAATGTCATAAACTCTTTTTAAAATTCTGTTTACATTGCTAGAATCCTTAGGGTTACAAAGCACTTGACTTATATTATCTCCTTTGATGTTTAGAACCACAGAATGATGGAGCTGGAAGAGTTCTTTGTATTATCTAGTCCATAGGTTCTCTGTCTTCTTTTTGGTAGCTGGGCATAAGGGCACGTACTTGGTTAACCCTGCTATTGGAGAGACTGAGGCTGGTGAATCCCTTGAGCTCAGAGTTCTTAACTGCAGTAGACTATAAACTCCTTGAGAGCAAGGACTGTCATTTACCTTGTGCCTGGCATGTAGTTGGTGCTTATTAAATGCTTGTTGACTGCAGTGGGGCTAAAGTTAATCAGGTGTCCTCACTAATTCTAGTGAGCTACTGAGAGCTTTGGGAATGCTTTCGGTGGGTGGGGGCTGCCTAAGGAGAAGTAAACTGGTCCAGACCAGTTGGAAAAGGTCAGAGTTCCCATGAGCTTGGGAAACCTAGTCTCCAAAAGATAAACAAATCACCTTCATTTGTGTCACAAACCTCGCCCCCCCCCCCCCCCCCCAGCAGTCTAGTGAAGCCTATGGACCCCTTCTCAAAATAATGTTTTTTTTTTTTTAAATCACAGTAGAAGGAAATGCTAAATTTCAGTTAAAAGGTTAGTGAAAATAAAGATGTAATTTTTCCCATCCAAATTTGTGGATCCCCTGAAATCTAATTAAGAATCCCTGATTTGGGGCAATCTTTTCATTTTATTGTTGAGAGAACTGAGGGCCTCAAAAGTTAAACAGATGCCCTTTATCACACAGCCAGGACTTAAATCCATGTCTCCTGACTTTGTCTGTTATTTTCACATTTCAGGTTGAACCCATTTTACAGATAAGATTAGGAGCTCATTTCTCCAAAGTCATATAGTCATGTTCAGAGGCAGAATTGGATCTTGATTCAAAGCCTGCTGATCCTTAGCCCATCTCTTTTCCTGCTAGACCAAGAATTAACACTGCCATGTTTTTCCTTTTTTCCTCCAGTTTCCTAGAAATCTACAATGAGAGGGTGCGGGATCTGCTGAAACAGTCAGATCAGAAAAAGCCCTACACCCTGCGGGTCAGGGAACACCCAGAGACAGGCCCTTATGTACAAGGTAAGACTGCTGTTAATGCCCATCTCCAAATCTGTAGCCTGGACCTGGGACAGAAAGATCTGGGAAGGAGAGGGTGGAACCGAAATCCAGAATAAACCCCATAAGCCCTGAGATCTGAGACCAAAATGAAAACTGGACAGTAGCCTGACATTTGACTGCCCATCACTCACTATCAGTTTCAGAAGTTGGGGAGTAGAAGAGGTGTATTTTCAAGGGTATTTGTGTAATGCTTTGCAGACTATCAGCTCTTATTGGGCTAGGTCTGGTTACCCACCAGGGAGGCCTGGGCTTCCTTATTTTCCTCCATCTGGGGAAGAAAGTGAACATCCTTAGGCCCCTAGGGAGAAGCCATTGATGAGTTGGGTACTTGGGGCCTTTCAACACAGATACATACGGGCTTATAGTAGCCAGCCTTTGAGGATAGACTGGAGAAATACCTCTTCAGTTTAATCTATTTGGTGAGCTGAGATGGATGACAGGAGCGTGGTTTAATCACCATAGTGGCCAAATGCTAGACTCTTGGTGAGGTCAGCACTTGCTCATCTGACTAGATCATGGCATTTACTGATCCCATTAAATTGACCATGCACACAAGGTCTGTCCTTAGCTCAGTGATTGAACAACAAAGGTCAGTGGTGGAAGCCTCGGCAATAATGTTTTTCCAGTTTTTCATTCCCATGTGCTAGGTTGAAATAAATGGAAATTTGGGAATGTAACCATTGCTATTCATTGTTTTTTTTTTTCCTGGACATTATTTTGGGTTCCCTATACAAAACTATGTGAGAATACACCCATTCCTTTTTTAAACTCCCCATAAATATCTCTGTCACAGGCTGCTGCTTCTTTTTTGGATAACGCATAGATTGGTTCCAGTATATTATAAGCAGTTCTGCACCCTTTCCTGAGCAAATTTTGGCCCTCTGCAAGAAAAGTATTTTGAAAGTGAAAAGAGCAGTCACCTAATCAAAAAATATTTGTTGTGTGAAAGGCATTTACTCTAGGAACTTTAGGGGATGCAGGGAATGAATGAATAAATGAATGAATAGATGAATGAATGAAAAATCATTTATTAAATATTGTGTGCCAAGCATTGTGCTAAACACTGGGGGTACAAATACAATCAATCAGTCAACCATCAGTACTGTTTATAAGTGCTTACTGTGTGCCACTAACTTGTGCTAAGCTTTAGAGATACAAAGAAAACATCTCTGACCTCAAGGAGCTTATTCCTTAATGGGGGAAACAACATGGTCGGATCAGTACATATAGGATAAATAGAAAAGGAAGGACAGTGCCTGCCCTAAAGATGCTTCCATTCTATTAGAAGAGACAACACACAGGGAAATGGTGGCCAAGAAAGGGCTCTTTCTACAAGAGTTGTGAGTAGGGCCTTAGAAGAGTAGATTGAGTAGATATGAAAAAGAAGGCGCAGTCCCTTCCCTCACAGAGATTACAATCCAGTTAGGGCAGTAAGGAATATTCACATGAAAGGATAAGATAACCATATATGATCATAAATGTCAAATGGGTGGCCCAGACAACAAGTGATCTGTGAAATCAGAAGTGGTGGAACCATCCTGGATTGGGATGGTGGAGGGCTTCTTGAATAAAGCCTTATAGGATGAATGGATTCAGATTGGGGGAAATCATGGCAGGTGGCAGGAGAGGGGGCAGGGAGGAGTCATTCCAGGTCATAGAAATGGTGTAAGCAAAGGAATGTGGAGGTAGGGTGGGATTATGAATTCACTAGGTAATAAGAGGGTTCATTCAGGTGAATATGAACCTGTGAAGAGTATTGAACTAGCATTCTATTACTGTTATTGGTAATACAGGGTTTATTCAGGTGAATATGAACCTGTGAAAAGTATTGAACTAGCATTCTATTACTGTTATTTGTAATGCTGTCCCCTGGTGGCTTTTGTTTTCGTAAACTCTATGTTTGTTTCCAATCTCTAGAGCCGTGTTGTTTCTTATTTGAAATTAATTCATTTTAGTTTAACAAGCACTTACTGAGCACCTATGGGTAACCTTAGGATGCAGAAAAAACAAGAATAAAATAATATTCTTACCCTCAAAAAATTTGTGGTGTAGTTGGGGGAAATGAAAATTTTCACATTTGTTTGAAATAATTTAATGACAAATGCAATGGAATGTAGGATTAGGTACAAGAATTAATAGGATAGATTTTTCTTATTTATTTCATTTGGTCATGTAACAAGTTACTCCAAGTTTTGGTGGGGTGAGATTTCACAAGTTTTATTTTAGGGTTGTTGAGTACATTGTTCTGTTTTCAAGAAAGAGAGAAATGAGGGCAGCTAGGTGGTGTAGTAGATAGAACTTCGGCCTTGGAGTCAAGAGGACCTGAGTTCGAATCTGGTCTCAGACACCTGACACTTAGTAACTATGTGACCCTGGGCAAGTCACTGAACCCTGATTGCTTTCACCAAAACAACAACAACAACAACAAAAAGTTTTTGGAGCAGCTAGGTGGTGCAATGGATAGAGCACTAGCCCTGGAGTCAGGAGAACCTGAGGTCAAATATGGCCTCAAACACCTGACACTTAGTAACTATGTGACCCTGGACAAGTCAGTTAACCCAGCCTGCCAAAATCAACCAACCAATCAATCAATCAATCAATGATCTTATTATTTAAACCAGTTAACAGTTTGGTCTCTGTGTTGGTAGCTCTAGTTTTAAGACTGTGAGATGGTGGGAACTCATACCAGCTGAGACCTTGAGGGAGAGACAAACATAAGCCCTGCATGTTTGCAGACCTTCCCAGCCTGAGGATTTATTCCCCACAATGACCAGTGTAAGAGCCCTGATTCTGAATGAACTAGAGAAATCCTGATTCATCTCTGGAATCTGTCAGGTTCATTCCTCTCCTCCCTCTCTTCCCTCCCCTTCCCCTCTCATCCTTTCCTCTTTTCTTCTCTCTGTCCACAGAGGGTATCATACCCTTTCTTACCTGTGGGTGTTCTGCCCCAAAAAATGTAAATTTTGATGGCTGACACCTCACAAGATATTTTGGGGTTTATAGGCTAGATTTCTTTCTTGAGGACCGCCTTAAACCCAAATCACTCTGGCTCTCAGTGATTGGCCAACAGTAGGTCCCAGTCCAAGCCCTACTTGGTCATTGTTTGGGCCCTGATTGGCTCAGAATGAATGTAAATAGCAATTATTTTTATTTTGGCCAGAAACCTAGAAGTCTTCCTCTCCCAGATTTTTTTTTTTTAAAACTAGGTAGGGTTTTGTATTTTTTTTTCTTTGGTTTGTTTTTTTAACTAGAAGGTCATTCTGGGCCTTCTTTCTTACCTAGCTTTAATCACTGATTGGGCATTGCCTCAGTCAAACTGAGACCTGGGAGAGACCTTAGCTTAAAAAGGCCAAGGTCCCCCCACACTGCATCCAGGGCCATCTCTAGTCATCGTGATCCATATCTTGCCACTGCATCCAGATGGCTCTGGAGGAGAAAGTGAGGCTGGTGCCTTTGCCCAGCCCTCCTCACTTAAATCCAATTCACTTACGTGTAATCATGGCATCATCTACCTGGTGTCATGGTCCTCTTTGAGAAGGAAGGACAAACAACAGCAACTCATTTGATACTTAATGATATACTTAATATCTAGTATTGTTACCTGTGCTGTGATTGATGCTTTCATGACTCTAAGCTCCTTAACGGACTGGGGCTGGTTTACTTCTCTGTAGGCCATTTAGCACAGTGTTGGTGGATACATTGTAGGCACTTATAAATACTTGTCAAATAAATGAACAAAGGAGTGATTGAATGTGAGCTCAGCTGCTCTTGTCTACCAAGGGATGGAGTTAAGTTGGACTTTAAAAAATAATACTATTTCCCTTTTCTTCCTCCTTTTGTAAATTGGACAGGTTTATCTCAGCATGTGGTTACCAACTCTAAGCAGATAATTAGTCTCTTGGAAGAAGGTGTAGCAAACAGGTAATGGTTTTCTTTGGCATCGCCGTCACTGCTTGGTCTCAGCTTTTCTGCCCCTTGTGAGCACAGATCTGTTGTTAGGGTTGATGATCTTGGTTTAAAGACCCTCGTTGTTGCTTCTGAAACTGGAGTTAATTTTAGAATAATAGAATTTAGAACTGGAAAGGATCTTATATAAGATCATTAAAACAAACCTCATCATTTGACATAAGAGAAGAATGAGGTCCAGACGAGAAATACAATGTGGCCAAGATTATATAACTAGTGGGGCCAAGATTATATAACGAGTGGAGCCAAGATTCAAACCCAGGTCCTTTGAAGCCAAATCAGGGGCTTTTCCCACCGTATCAAAATGTAATTCTGTTGAACAGTGAGTCCTGGGCTTGGCCTTACCCTCCCATAGCTTGAAAGCAAGATGGTGGTTTAGTTGATTTTCCAAAGTTCTTTCTCTGTTCTAGCTTCTGTGATATATTCTAATTTGTCATCTCTGTCTTTGAAATGTCCAACAAGTTCTGTCTTCTTATTTGTTCCTTTTCTAGAATTGTATTGGGAAATTTTGTTCCCATCACTTTCCAGAATGTTCTTACCCTTAGCTTAAGGTTGGGCCACGATGCTGAGATTATAGCCACCTTAGCTGAGGCCTTGCTAGAAATTTTAAAGACAGAGAAGACAAATTAGAACATACCATGGAAGCTAGAATCAAGAACTTTGGATAATCAACTTGGCCACCATCTTGCTTCAGTGTAGCATCATAAAAGTAGAAGCCTGACTGTTTTAGGGCTTCTTCCCTTATGATTCTATACCAAAGTCCAGAACCTTTGGTATTCTCATATTTCGGTCTTAGCTGTAACATTTCATGTGCTTCCTCCAGCTTTGAAAAGGTTTCAGCATAGGTGCATTGTCATTGTCCTATTGTCTTCCCTCGTATACACAGAATCACAGCAGCTACCCATGTTCATGAAGCCAGCAGCAGATCCCATGTCATATTCACCATCTACTATACACAGGTTAGTTATTTTTTCTTAAGTCTGAGTGACTTTTCTTTCCCTTACATTCATCCATCTCATTTCCCTTCTTTGTCTTTCCTCCTCCTTTCTCATGTATTAACTTGTTTTTATAAAGTAGATAGATAACTTGTAAACATTCTAAACAAGCTACATGCATGCAAAGGGTGTAGCTAGGTGGTATAGTGGCTAAAGCGTTAAATCTGGAGTCAGGAAGATCTGAGTTCAAATCCTCACTCATATGCTTATTACCTGTGTGACCTTGGGCGAGTGATTTGACCTCTGTCTGCCTCAATTTCTCCTTCTATAAAATGGGGATTATAATAGCATCTATCTCCCAGGGCTTTCGTGAGGACAAAATGATATGTTTGTAAAGTGCTTTGCAAACCTTAAGGGGTTGTATTGATAAATGTTCATACTTATTGTTGTTACTATTTTGATAATACCAGTTCATTTACAGAATACCTTTTATTTTTCAGAGCACTTTCATATTCATTTTACATTTTAGGGAGAGATAATAAAAATTTAGAAAGAAAAGCTCCCCAACTTTTTAGGAACCCTACGCTCATAGCAGGTGAAGATGTTGTTTGTCCTTCCTTCTCAAAGAGGACCAGAACATCAGGGAGGTGATGCCATGACATGCAAATGAATTGGATTTAAGTGAGGGAGGGCTGTGCAAAGTCACCAGCCTCACTTTCTCTTCCAGAGCCATCTGGGTGCAGTGGCAAGATATAAATAAGGACGACTGGAGATGGCCCTAGATGCTGTGGGAGACTTTGGCCTTTTTAAGCTAAGGTCTTTAACAGGTCTCAGTTTGACTCAGGCTACATACACCCAATCAGTGATTAAGGCCAGGTAACAAATGAGGCAGAGAATGACCTCTTTTATCTAGTTTTAAAAAAAAAAAAAAAAAAGGAAAACCAATCTGGGAGGGGAAGACCCTCAGGGTTTCTGGCCAAAACAAAGCCAATTGCTATTTACATTCACCCTGAGCCAATCAAGGCCCAAATAATGACCCAAGTGGGGCTTGGCCTGGGACCTATTGTTGGCCAATTAAAGAGAGCTGAAGTGATTTGGGTTTAGGCATGGTCCTTAAGAAAGAAATCTTGCCCATAAACCTCAAGATATCTTGCAAGGTTTCAGTGATCAAAATTTATATTCCTTTGGGCTGAGCACTCACAGGTAAGGGTTTGATAACCTATCTGTACAGAGGGAAGGGAAGAGAAAAGGAAAGAAAAGAAAGAAAGAAAGAAAAAGAGCAAACTGGTCAGTTCCAGTTGGGTCCCCAGTGGGGCAACTCCTACCACTACTCACTGGGGTTGTTGCTTGCCCTTTGTTCTGGAAGAGGACTAAGACATCAGGGTGATGCCATGACATTCAAGTGAATTGGATTTAAGTGAGGGAGGGCTACGCAAACTTTCTCCTCCAGAGCCATCTGGGTCCAGTGGCCAGATATGGATCAGGATGCCTGGAGGTGGCCCTCGGGGGTGCTCTATTGACCAAATAAAAGAAGGATCCTCACCCTCAGAGAACTCAAATTCAATGAATAAAGGCAGACAGTAGAAAAGGGATTCTTGCTCCATGCCCTCTACCAGCAGTTGTTTAGATAGACCTCGGGGTTTGGAATCAGGAAGATTCATCTTCCTGAATTCAAATCTGGTCTCAGACACTTAACTAGCTGTGTGACTCTGGGCATGTCACTTAACCCCTGTTTGCCTCAGTTCCTCATCTGTAAAATGAGCTGGAGGAAGAAATGGCAAACCATTCTAGCATATTTGCCAAGAAAACCCTAAATGGGGTCATGAAGCCTTCCTGACTCCAGGCCCAGTGCTGTATTACCTGCACCTTGCTGCCCTAGTGAAATACAGCACTCATTTTTACAATTTAAAAAATTATCCAATATTTACTTTCTATCTCTTCCACCTCTTCTAAATCCCACGAAAGAAAAAAAAAAAAGGAAACCAAACCTTTGTAATAAATATTCATAGTCAAGCAAAAGAAATTCCTAAATTGGCCCTGGCCAAAACCATATGTCTCATTCTACATATTTAGTTAATCACCTCTCTGTCAGCAACTGAGTAGAATTATTTATCATCTGTCATTTGGAATTATGGCTAATTATTGCATTGATCAGAGTTCTTAAGTTGTTAAAAATTGTTCATTTTTAGAAGGTTGTTATATTCCAAGTTGATCTCCTGGTTCTGATCACCTCCCTCAGCATCAGTTCATATAAGTCTTCCCAGGTTTCTCTGAAACTGTCCTCTTTGCCATTTCTCATGTCACAGTAGTATTCCATTATACTTGTATACCATTATTTTTTCAGCCATTCCCCAACTGATGAATACCCTCTAAGTTTATAGTTCTTTGCCACCACAAAAAGTCAGTATTTTCTGGCTGCTAAGTTGAAGCAGTGGGTAGATTGAGTAGTGGATTTGGAGTCAAGAAGACCTGAGTTCAGTCCTGCCTCAGACACTTATTAGGCTCTAGGACCCTGGGCAAGTCACTTAACCTCTGCCTTCCTCAGCTTCTTCATCAAAATGAAGATAATAATATGTGTATGTTAATATGCGTAAGGCACTTTGTAAACCTTTGTAACAGTTCAAATTAGGTGAACTGAGGCACAAAAGTTCCAGACACGATCAATTTATTGTTAAACTGCAAATCTACCTATAAATAGGATCCCAGTTTCCTCAGTGAGCTGAGACCCCAAATGAGGGGGATAGTTTTCTTTTATAGGGTCTAAGAGAGTACAAAACAGGATAGGTGACATCATGGCATAACTGAGTCACAGGGAACAGTATGATTGGTCATAGATCTGAAGTACAGAGAAGAACATGATTGGTTGAAAGTATGATAATGGGACCTAGCATCAACTGTTTCCTTCCTTAATTAAGAAGTGCTCATGGGGGGCAGCTAGGTGGCGCAATGGATAGAGCACCCACCCTGGAGTCAGAAGGACCAGAGTTCAAATCCAACCTCAGGCACTTGACACTTACTAGCTGTGTGACCCTGGGCAAGTCACTTAACCCCATTGCCTAGCAAAAAAAAAAAAAAAAAAGATGAACATGAAGGGGCAGCTAGGTGGCGTAAGTGGGTAGAGCATGAACTCTGGACAAAGAAGGACCTGAGTTCAAATCTGGCCTCAGACACATAACACTTACTACCTGTGTAACTCTGGGCAAGTTACTTAACCCCAATTGCCTCACCCCCCCAAAAAAAGTATCAAAAAAATAAAAATAAAATAAAATAAAGTAAATTTTAAGGGGCAGCTAGGTGGCACAGTGGAAAGAGCGCCGGCCCTGAAGTCAGGAGGACATGAGTTCAAATCCGGCCTCAGACCAAACACTTGACACTTACTAGCTGTGTGACCCTGGGCAAGTCACTTAACCCCAATTGCCCCCCCCAAAAAAGAAGTGCTCATTGAGTCTACCTGCAACATTACTGATAATGACCCAGACATGTGTACAGCAAACCAGGCATCCTTGAAGGAGAGCCTGGTGGTGTAAAGATATTAAGCTTTTCCAATCTGACGAGTATTACAACCTCAGTTGCTTTTATTTGCTTTTCTCTGATATTAATGATTTTTTATGTAGTTGTTGATAGCTTGAATTTCTTCCATTGAGAGCTGCCTGTTCATATCCTTTGTCCATTATCAAATGGGTGAATGTCTCTTATTTTCATAATCTGAATCAGTCCCTTACATATCTTGGTAAAGACACCTTTATCAGGAAAGCTCGCTGTTGAGCAAATCTTACATTCCTTCTTCTACACCATGCAGCTGACTAAAACAAACCATGGTAAAACTGAAAAGCTGCCCTGAAACCTAATTCATTTCTCTTGTTGTTGTTCAGTCATTCAGTGGTGTCTGACTCTTTATGACCCCATGGACACTAATACTGTCCTTGGGGTTTTCTTGGCAAAGATACTGGAGTGGTTTCCTATTTTCTTCTCCAGTGGATCAAGGCAAACAGGTTAGGTAACTTACTCAGGGTCACACAGCTGGTAAGTGTCTGAGGTCAGATTTGAACTCAGGTCTTCGTGACTCCAGACCCAGTTCTGTCACTGAGCTACCTGGCTGCTTCAATACATTTCTACCTGATGACATTTAAATATGTTTCCTCCTTTAGGCTGTCCTGGAGAACAACCTGTCTTCTGAAATTGCCAGCAAAATCAACCTGGTGGATCTGGCAGGCAGGTAATCATGGTTCCCCTGTGGGGGTCCCAGGGTTCACTTTCTGGTGGGAACTGTCTGAGGCAGCTACCATGCTCACATTTCCATTAAATTGCCTTCTAGCTTTGGCAGAGATTTTAGCCTGATATACCTTGCAGACATCTGAGTAAAGTATAAAGGAAACAAATCATTTGGAAACTTAAGTTGTTGCTGAGATTCCATCTGGATGGATGGAAGTCGCAGGGTTACCAAACCTTCCATCTCTGCTATGGAACTGGCCAGAAGGGAAAGCAATTTATAGTTTTTTTGGGGGGGTGGGGAGGCATTAACCCTGTCTTTGGTATATTGGTAAGGAATCCTATTGAGTTCCTGGACACCAAGAATGGTTTCATTTTTTTTTTCCCTTTTGTATTCCTAGTTCCTCACACAGGGTACTTATTTAAAAAATGCTTATTGATGAACTTATTGATCATCTGCTATTCCAATTTGAGGGCCCTCATTGGCTACAGAAAGACAAAAAAAATCTTGAGTGGTGGGTGCCCCCTGACTAGTAGAAGATTAAATGAGGCAAAAGTTCTTATTTTAAAACCGCTTAATAAAGCATGCAACCAGGACTTCTCTTTGGGATCATGGGACCTCATGAATCCTCTTGTCCAACCCTGCCCATTTTGCAAATGAGGATTCTGAAGCATAGAGAAATTAAATGACTTGTCCCAGGTCACACTGGTAGTAGATAACAGAGATGGCATTTGAACCCAGGGTCTCGGTTCCAAATCTACCCCTCTTCCATTGTACCCAAGAGAGACTTTATGAGGCATTCAGGAGTTGGGAATAATTGAGATATCCATTCCTAATCTTGGGTTCTTTCTGGCTTATGTTTCAGTGAAAGGGCGGACCCCACCTATTGTAAGGACCGGATCACTGAAGGTGCCAGCATCAACAAATCCCTCGTGACTCTGGGCATTGTCATCTCCACCTTAGGTAATGTTCTGAAGGCCTGGATCACTAAGTGGGGGAAGAGGAAGCCTTCTGAGAATCCCCGGCAATTCTTTCTGTCACTCTTCCGTGAAGATGAGGACAACGGAAATAGCTATTGATTAGAAGAAAGCCTCATTTTTAGGTGTTATTTTCCAAAGATGGGTAAACCAAACAGTCTCTCTATCCCAGCCAAGCAGGTCCACTTGACACCTGGAATTCTCTCCTTCATTTTGGCCTCTTGGAATCTCTGGCTTTCTTCAGGGCTCAGCCCAAGTCTCACCTCCAGCAAGAGATTTTTCCTGATTCCCTCAGCTCTTAGTTCTTTCCTTGCCCTCCCTCAGCTCCCCAAATTACTTTTGTATTCCTCTTATCTGTGTACATGTTGTTTTTCCTCATGGAATGTAAGCCTCTTGAGGACAGGGCCTGTTCCAGTTTTTGCCTATGTATCACTGGTGCCTGGCACAGTGTAGGCATTTAATGCTTATTGGTTTCAGATGTAAAAAAATTGTTCATTCATTTTGACACTCGTAATACACTGGATTACAGTTGAGGACATCTCCACAGCACTATATTTTTATTGTTAGAGGAATTATGCAAATAATTAATACAACTCGCTTCCTGCAGGCCAGGAGTCAAAAAGTCCTTGAGAAGGCTAAGAAATGAAATGCTTCTTTTTGAATTCTTTAGGAACCTTATTTACAAGATGTGATCGGCTTTTAATTTTCTTTTTCTTTCTTTCTTTCTTTCTTTTTTTTTTTTTAAGCACAAAACTCTCAGGTGTTCATCGGTTACCAGAGCCCGAACAGCACATCCAGTGAGGGTGGAGACAGTGGGAGCCTCAGCTCTCCCTTGGTGGCTGGCAGTATTGGTGGAGTCCCTCGAAAGCAGTCATACATCCCCTATCGGGACTCTGTGCTGACCTGGCTGCTGAAAGATAGTCTAGGAGGCAATTCCAAGACCATCATGGTGGCCAGTGAGTGTGAGATTGGGGTCAGCTCTTTGTGTAAGGGCCATGTTCTGGCCCAGAGGGATGAGCCACGTCTGCATAGGCCTTGTCCATTTTCCTAGTTTTTAAAAATTCACATGTTAGGCCATCAGTGGCAAGAGCTCCAGTAAGTAGATTGGAGATGGTAGGATACGTGAGATTTGGCGGGGTTAGTAATTCTTTTAACTTTCTCCTCCCTGCTTCAGCTGTGTCTCCTGCAAACTCCAGTTACAGTGAGACCATGAGCACACTGAGATATGCATCCAGTGCCAAAAACATCATAAACAAACCGCGTGTGAATGAGGTGAGCTTATCATCTGAAACCCTGGATGGGAGTGGTAGGTGCCACTGATGGTACTGCCCTCCAAGGCTGGCCTCAGGTCTCATTTCTACACTCCTATATCCTGTCCCCTTGCTTATTTCTATCTTGCCCACATCCCAGATCACAGCATTGGTACCAGAAGATGAGGGACTGAAATATTTTCTCCCAGGGTGGCAAAACTTCTTTGACCTCTCATCTTGACCCTGCTAGCATAGCGTTTATTTATTTTTTTTGTAAGACCATCCCTTTGAAAATCCCCAATATTTTTTCATTTCAGGAAAGAGCATTGCAAATTTCTAGGTGCTACAGAAATTCATTCTGATTTTGTTTTTATTTGTTTATGTGTCTTAGGCTTCTCTCCTTCAGTTGCAAACTCTTTTACTATTTCTTTGTATATTATGACCTAAAAGGGGAGATTAAGGATGACTAGGTCACTTAGATGAATCTTGAATGAAAAATTTTAGTAGATTCCTAAAGGCCTCTTTAATCATTTTAGTGAAAAATTCCAGTAATGCCTCCTGAATTGTGTAGTAGAAAGTATTTGCTCACTAGCTGGTTGAAATCGTGATTGCTGGTTGGCTGCATAGACCTGGGAACCTGGCACCACCCACTAATCATCTCCAGTCCTCTCTGTTTTAGGATGCAAATGTAAAACTAATCAGAGAACTTCGGGAAGAAATTGAAAGGTTGAAAGGCATGCTCCTGAGCTTTGAACTGGTATGTGAGATACCCAGAACCTTCCCCTACACAAGCAGGAAATTCCTCATGAGAGAGCTCCAGCTATTTTCTCTAGTCTTGCATGGTGGTGGTGGTGTGAGAGGACTAGGTGACCCAGTGTAGCTGCTCCTCTGGCATCATTCCTGGGGTCACCTTGGCCCTTAGGGTGAAGAGGAAGCATTGCATGTTTACTCATATGGGTAGTCGGGTGAAAGATAGAGGGGTATGTTTCTCTGAGGTTGTTAATAATTATGGAAGGGCAAAAACTCCCTATTTCTGTAAATCCTTTCCCCTCATCTGATCATATGCACTTTTAATTAGCTTCCCTCTTATTTCTGATTTTGGAGAGAAATTCTTCCTTCTTGCATCTTCCCTCCCAAGAATGCTTAGAGGCTCCTTCTGCCCAATGACCATCTCTGCTCCCTTTGTTCGTCCAGGGGAACTTGAGTCCCTTCACAGATGGAAGGAATGGAAACCTGAAGGAGCTGGTTCTCCATAATGAGATGAAGGTGAGTAGTTTTGGTTGGGGTAAGTGGCAGTATTGAGCGGAGAGGGGAGGTCCTTATGATTGTCCATTAGTTCTGGGATAGAGCTCTCTTTAGTTTGGCTGGAGATTTCCAGCTCCTTTGTCCTTCATGGCAATGATGTGTTTCCTGTGTGGCTTTTCTTCCGTACTGCTTATGCTCCTTCAAGGGGATTGTGGGGGCTCCTTTTGGGGGCCACCACACACGAGCATAGAGGAAGGACTTCTTTTCATTTAATCATTCAACAGGTTGTATTGAATGCCCACCAAACACTGTGCCCTAGGATGTGGTCTCTTGTTTTTCAAGGAGCATGCAGTCTAGCTAGGGAGATAGTTTGAAAACAACTAAATGCTAAACTATAGATGTGAAGGTACTATGTTTACCGAAATGTCTCTAATAGCACTTTTTTTTGTGGTAGCAAAAATCAAAAATACTGGAAACGAGCTGGGTGCCAGTTGATTGGAGAATGCTAAAGACATTGCAGCTTGTGAGTGTTAATGCACTAGAAAAATAACAAATATGGGGAATACAGAGGAACGTTAGAAAACTTGTGTGAGCTAATGCAGGGTGAAGTAAGCAGAATGAGGAGGATAATATACACAATTGCTCCAATAATATAAAAAAAATTTAAATTAACCTGAATGCTTAGTAATTGTAATGACTTACCTTAACCCCAGAGAAGACATGAAGAAATAGATCCCCCTTTTTGTTGGAAAGCTGGGTGACCACAGGTGTGAAATGTTATTTACACTGTCAGATGTAGTCATTCATTGAGTTGGCTTTCTTAACCATTTTTCTTTGTTGCAAGGGAGATTTTTGTTAGAAGGTTTTTTTTTTAAAGGGAGAGGATATATTTGGAAACAACTATTATGTTAAAAAAAAACAAAAGACATCAATAAAATTTATTCTTAAAGAAGAAATGTAAAAGGGAATTATTATAAAAATTTCTTTTATGTGCAATAATAGTTGAGAAAATGGAGAAGCCACTGAGGTTGAAATAATCAGAAGACTTCATGAGAAAGGCAAATGTCGTCCTGATTTTTTTGAAAAGGGAAGAGAAAAGCTGTAAACAGTGACCAGTGATCTTGTCTTCAATTCCTAGGAAAATACTAGGATGGATAATGAAAGAAATAGGCAAAATTATTTTAAAAACATTTTTAACAAAAATTATTTTAAAAAATAATTAAAGAAAAGGGCAGCTAGTCATATAGTACATGGAACACTGGGCCAGGAGTCAGGAAGACCTGAGTTCAAATTCGGCCTCAGACACTTACTAGCTAACCTCTCCTTGCCTCAATTTCCTCATTTGTAAAATGGGGATAATAATAGCACCCAGGACCATTTTGAGGACAAATGAGATGCTGTTTGTAAAGTGCTTGGTATAGCATCTGGCATATAGTATGTAAAAGTTATTCTGTTGTGTTATTGTTATTATTATCATCATTATTGTTAAATGTTGATGAACTTCTCAGAAGGAAAGCAGTCATTACGAAGAGCTACCATGGCTTTATCAAGAATAAGTCATGCCAGACTTACTGCGTTTCCTTTTTTGACAAGATCATTAGACTAGTAGATGAGGAGAGTATTACGGATCTTGTGTACTTAAGTTTTAGCAAAACTTTTGATAAAATGTCTCATACTATTCTCATGGAAATATGTGATCAAGACTGGTTGTACCAAACTCAAATGGAAACATAGGTCTCTAAACTGTACATAAGAATCCCTGTGGGCTGCACATTGACTTAGACAACCACATATTAACATTATCTCTGTTCTATTGTATTTTTACTTATTTTGTTAAATATTTCCCAGTTAAATTTTAATCTGCTTTAGGCCGCACTTGGAAGTCTTGATGCTGTAAAACAGTCTGCTCTGATCTAGACCAGGGGTTCTTAACCAGGGGTCTGTAAACTTCTTTTTAAAAATATTTTGATAGTTGTATTTAAATGTAATTGGTTTCCCTTATAATCTTTTGCATCATATTTTATGTACTTAAAATTTTTTTTTTTGCTTTCTGTTTTACTTTGGTTTTTTTTTTTTTTTTTTGCTTTGTTTTGCTTTTTGGTGAGGCAGTCGGGGTTAAGTGACACTTGCCCAGGGTCACACAGCTAGTAAATGTCAAGTGTCTGTTACCAGATTTGAACCCAGATCCTCCCGACTCCAAGGCTGGTGCTCTATACACTGTGCCATCTAGCTGCCCCCATTTTATTTTACTTTAAATATTATTCTGAGAAGGGGTCCAAAGACTTTACCAGACCATCAGAAGGGTTCATGACAAAAAAATGACTTTGCTCTAGATGATAATACAATTATTAGGTGGATTAAGAACTGATTGAAATGTCCTGATGCAAGGAATAGTTGTTAATGGCTCTATGTCATCATGAAAGGAGTTATCTAGTAGTGTTCCAGAAATCTATACTCTGTACTTGACCTTGTTGCTGTTGAACATTTTTATCAGAGTCTTGAGTGAATGCGTAGATGGATACAAATTAGGGAGGGATGGCTCACACACCAGCTGATAGAGTCAGGCTTGATCTTGACAGGCTAGAAGATCTAACAGAAAGGAATCCAGTAGTGATATAGTTAAGTTCTTACCCTCAGATGCAGCATGGCACACTGAAAAGAACCCTGGCTCCAGAGTCCAAGGACCAGGCTTCAGATTCTCTCTTTGCTGCTTACTACCTGTTTGACCTTGGGCAAGTCACTTAATCAGATGACCTCCCAATTCCTTTCCAGCTCTGCAGCTTATGATCCTAGGAACATAACAAGTATAAGACGGGTAGTTAGGGAGCCGTTGTCAAAACAGAACACCACCTTAGGGTTTTAGTGGATTGTAGAATCAGTATAGGTCAGCAGTGTGATACAACGACCAAAAAAAGCTGCCGTGCTCTTGGGTTGCCTTAAGAGGGTCATAGCTTCCAGAAAGAGGAAATAGTGTGCAGGTGCCACTGCACCCTGCCCTCATCTGCCCTCATCTGGAGTGTCGTATTTCCTTCTGGGAGACATGCTTTAAGAAGGATGTTGATGAGCTGGAGAGTGTCCTTATGAGGGCAACCAGGATTGTCAAATGCCTTGAGTTCACGTCATAATGAGGATTTGTTGAAGACTAAGTGTGTTTAGCCTGGGGAAGATTTCGGGGTGGGGGAGACAGGATAATTGAGTCAAGTATTTGAAGGGATGTTGTGTTTTAAAGGAATTAGATTTTTTCTGTCCAGTTCCAGAAGACCAATGAGTAGAAGATATAGAGAAGCAAGGTTAGACTTGATGTCAGGAAAAGCTTAACAATTAGAGCTGTCCAGAAGTGTAATGGCCTGTCTTCAGAGGTGATAGGTTCCTCCTCCTTGGAGGTCTTCAAGCAGAGGCTGGATGACCACTCATCAAATATATTATAGTGGGGATTCCTTTCGTGTATGAATTGGAGTAGATGGCCGCAGAGGTCCCTTCCAACTCTCAAATTTTGGGATTCTGAGGGAGACCTTGAAAGATAGATAGGATTTGGATAAAATGAGGGGAGAGGAGAGAGCTATTCCAGGTGGGAGGAACAGCTTAGACAAAGGTATGGAGGTGTGAAGCAACCAGATGTGTGCAGGGGACAAGAAGGAGACTAGTCTGAGTGGAGCAGTGGTTGCATATTGGAGAGAAGCATGTGTGTGACTCTCAGCAAGTCACTTAACCCTGTTTGCCTTAGTTTCCTCTTCTGTAAAATGAGCTGGAGAAGGAAATGGCAAACCACTTCAGTATCTTTGCCAAGATGGGATCACGAAAAGATGGGCATGACTGAAGTGACACAACAACAGTAAATGAGATAAAATTAATTAAGTAGGGTAGAGCTCATTTATATAAGGCTTTGAAAACCAGGTAGAGGAGTTGGGATTTGGTCGAAGGAGCAAAGGGGAACCACAGTCAGTTTTTGCACAGGGAAATGAAATTATGGAAATGGTGTGTCAGGAAGATTATGATGTCTGGTAACTGGGTGAAGAGCAGAATGGGGAAAAGAGATTGATGGGTAAAGACTCGGGGCAGAGAAACCATTTAGGGGTATTTCATGGTGTTCTACTCATGAGGTGAAGAGAGGTTGGACTATCTCTGGTGCCAGTAGAAAATGATGACAAGGGGAGTAAACCCAAGAACTGTTTCAAAGGAAGAAGTGTCTTCATAGGCAAGAGTAAAAGACGTCTTGGAGGTCACTTTGGAATCTCTCTAAGTTTATTGGATTTACACAGCCAATAGGATGGGCAGGAACCAAGAATATTTTCTTTTCCCTATAAGCCAAGGAGGGAGAGGTAAAGGGTGGGTTAGGAGGGGAGTGGGCATGTTTTTGGTGGTGGTAGAAGTTTTGCTTCAAATACCCTCACTTTCTAGGAAGAAGGAGAAAAGGGAATTGTAGCCAGCAACTGTGGGAACAAGAAAAATAGTGGCTTCCACAATGACAATGGCAGAAATAACACTTGAACTCTGAGCCCAAGTCCCAGTGGGACCCCCTTTGGCTTGTGTGAGGGGTGTCCAGACATAGGTTAGAGGTTACAAGGGAGACCTCAACCCAGTGACCATTATATTGGAGCTATTCCTTTAAGGCAGATTTTGCCTCTTTGATTGAATCCTTTTTTTTCTTATAGAAAATACCACTACTGAGTACTGGTACCTTTTGGACTCAGGTATTCACTTAGTGGTGTGTGTGGGAAGCTCCCTTTCTGACCCAGATCTTAGCCAACCAGCTCTTCAGTTCCCTGGGAAGACAGATTAGTCTTTCCCTCTCACTCATAACCCCCAACTCCAGTGTATACCACTATCCTCCATCCCCCAGCCCCTACCACCCTCACCCCTGCCCAAAAACAACCCAACATACAATCAAAACACAAGACATGGGGTATGCTGGCTCATTCAGGATTTGTCAGTGATTGAATAGAATAGGTAAAGGCAGTTATTTCTCTGGGTAAAACAAAATTCCCAAATATGAGTCAAGTTTAGAAGTGATATGAGTTTAATTCACATTTATGTTTCCTCATCTTCTCCCCCCTCCAAGCAGAATATATGCTCCTTGAGGTCAAAGACTGGTTGCATTTTTGCCTCTTATTTCCACTGGGTAGTACAGTGCCAGGCACATAGTAAGCCTTTAATAATTGTTTGATTGAATTGTCCCTCCCAATTTTGAAGAGAATGCTGTTAATAGTGTTGCCCTCAGGCTAATGTTCTTAAGGCTGTACCTTTTTCTTTGGAGCTTAGGGGAAGGGAAGGATGTGGTTGACTGGTTGCCATTGACAAACATCATATTCTCTGGTGGCAGGATGGGGTAGGGGGGAGGTCAGTAGTGAGAGTTCCAACTTTCTGGCTTTAGTTCTACTTCCTGTCAACTGGGGCCAGGGCTCAGAGGGGCCAGGATTTTAAGGTAGCTCATGGCTTTAGTCTAAGAGCTAGTGTCTTAATTTAGAGACAGGTGGGGGTAAGGGAGAGGACAGTGTAGAAGAAAAAAGATCTGAAAATGTAAGACTGTCTGGTGAGTAGATGAGAAGAGTTAGTGCTTTTTTTGCTGTCTCTTCCTGTTACCCCCATCCTCCCCAAAGTGACTTTCTTAGAACAGAACCATCTTAAGCCTCCTCCGGTTTTATAGTCCTTTAGGGAGAAACAAGAGGATGTCCCTACTCCCTTTCTCCAGCCTGTGATGGTCCTGTTTCCACTGATCAACAAAAAGTAGGATGTAGTCATCTATATTTTGAATAGGAGACCCCAGGAATAGTCAAGATATTCTTGGTAGCTTGTCAGTGCTGGGAAGAACCAGGTGAACAGAGACTGGAGCAGTTTTTAAACCTGTCATTCTGAATCCACAGGGCATCCCATTATGCTAGGTGGATGATCCCCTCACTGTGGTACCAATGAGCTCACTTGTGTCATGTTAGGAGGATGGCTACTGGCTGCTTCCCTGAGCCTTGCCCTATCAGGGAAAAAGCAGAGGATGTCCATGGATTGGTCTAACAGAAAAATGATGGCAGGAAGGCAAGTGATAGTTATTGGTTGTCTGCTTTTCTGACCACTCCTTTCCCAATTCATTTAAAAATTCCTGCTCAGTTCAATATTAATATGATCAATAGTGATGGTGAGTAAAGGAGAAAAGGCATTTAGGACAGTGAGAACCTCTAGCCAGGTTGTCCTCTGCCCTTAAACTGATTGCCCCACGCCAAGTCTTTGGGAACATGTTGCTCCTGTGACTCTTTTTCCCAGAGAGACCAACTCTCCAAAGACTGGACCCAGAAGTGGAAAGACTGGAAGGCTCTCATGGAGCAGTATAACGTTGACATCAACAAGAAGAAAGCCGGGGTGACGATTGATTCCAACCTGCCACACCTGATGGTCCTGGATGATGATGTGCTGAGCACTGGGGTTGTGCTGTATCACCTCAGGGTAAGGGGGTTTGGAGCAGGCTCAGATTTTAGGGGGAAAAACGCTTTTTTGCAAGGTATCTTCCTGCTTCTCTTTACCTGCTAGGGCCAGCAGGCAGTCAAGGAGAGGCATGGGGCAGGCAGTATGGTTCCCACAGAGCATATTTGCTTCAACCACTTGGTGGTAATGAAACCCATCAGGCTCATCTACATTGGTGGTGGTAGCTTCCAGGACATTGGTCCACTTGACTATTTGTGAAGGGTCGTCCTCTTTCTTTTGTCTCAGGAGTAGTGAACTTCGGTGGGTCAGTGTACAAAGTCGGGAGTCAGGAGTACCAGCATTATTTCCCAGCATACATTATTATGTGACTTAGACAAGCTGTCTTCTCTTTGCCTTGATTTATCCATCTCTAGAATGCAAAAATAAGTCTTGTATTCTTTCTTCTAAATGTTGAGGCATGACAATGGAGTTATGAAGACCTGTGAAATTCTATCTTCAAAGCATTGTCAGCCCTGCAGAGCTCAATCTTTTTTTTTTTTTTCCCCAAGGCATTTAGGGTTAAGCTACTTCCCTGGGGTCACACAGCTAGTAAGTGTCAATGGTCTGAGGCTGGATTTGAACTCAGGTCCTCCTGGCTCCAGGGCCAGTGTTCTATCCACTGTGCCACCTAGCTGCCCCAAGTCTTAAAGAAATAGAGGCTAGTGTGACCATCATAGAATCATAGAATTTAGATCATAAGGGACTTGACCTTCCTGTAACACCTGTAACATCTGTCCATTGGTCCCAATTCTGTGTGCAGCAAAAATTCAGTCCTTTTTTAAAACCCACAACAAGACTTGAGATATTTAAGGATTGCTCTTGTGTCCTGGGCAGCTGGATGGAGTGCCCGACGGGGAGTCAGGAAGACTCATCTTCCTGAGTTCAAATCCAGCCTCAGACATTTACTAGCTGTGTGACCCTGGGCAAGCCACTGAATCTTTTTTGCCTCAGTTTCCTCATCTGTAAAATGAGCTGGGGAAGGAAATGGCGAACCACTCCAGTGTCTTTATCAAGAAAACCCCAAATGGAGTCACGAAGTCAGACACGACTGGAAAAGGACCGGACAAACTCGTGTCCTAACCCCTGCCTGTTCCCTCTAAATCTCATCTCCAGGTTAACCAACCGTCTTCACTTCTTTTAGCATGTATCTTTCAGGATGGCATGCTTTCAGGTCCCCTCCTGGATATGTGTGTGTGTGGGGGAGGGGGTAGTCATGCTGGTCATGCTGCTTTCAGTCATGCTCCTGACATACCAATGTTCCTTTTAAAATGTGGCACCCGAGACTGGACACAGTGATCTGACCAGGGCAGAGTTCAGCAGGACCATTGTATCCCTCAGTCTAAACATGATACAGGGTGTCCCAAAAATCTTAGTGCAGTTTTAAGTTATTAAAGCTTTAAATTTTAATAGCTTAATTTTTTTCTTTTGGCTGGGCAGTGGGGTTAAGGGACTTGCCCAGGGTCACACAGCTAGTAAGTGTTATGTGTCTGAGGCCAGATTTGAACTGAGGTCCTCCTGACTCCAGGGCCAGTGCTCTATCCACTGGACCACCTAGCTGCCCCACCCCCCAATAACAGATTCCTAATGCAGCTGTTGTCCTTAGAGAAATCACGTTCCCCATGCAGGCGTGCAGAGAGAGCTGACTGCAAGCCTCTGCGCTCAGGGTAGAACCTCAGGGACATCTCATCACAGAGACGGGTTTTCAGACGTAAGATTGAGGAAGCCTATCTTTGGGCACGTGGGAATTTGAGTGCCTACCTCACTGTATTCCCTCAGGCAGCCCTGGCTTTATACTTTCCCTGAACTGGGGTCTGAGGTACAATAAACATGTAATTCCTCCCCTTCCCCGCCTCATTCTCTTGGAGGTGAAGGGGTTAGAGAGCTGCCTTTAGCATCAGGAAGACCTGGGTTCATGTTACCCCTCTAATGTACGCTGTGCAACCTTGGGCAGATGCCTTACCTCCTCAGTGTTCTAGCTAACTCAAAGACTATACATTTTTTTAAAATGGTATTTTATTTTTTTCCAATTATACATGAAGACAATGTTTTCATTTTTTTAAATAAATTGAGTTCCAAATTTTCTCCCTACCTCCCTTTCCCCTCCCTAAGATGGTAAGCAATTTGATATAGGTTATATATGTGCAATCACGTAAAACGTATTTCCATATAATAAGACTGTAAATTGCAGTGAAGGTGCTGGGCTGCATCAGTGGAGGGAGTTTCTCACTGAGGGAGTTCCTGTATCAGTGAAATCCCCAGTCCAGCCTAGTCCCTCCTCATTCAGCCAGAGTCACAAAGAAAGGAAGATGTACCCCAGATGTGGTGGGTTAGGCATTAAATTGAGGAATCTTCCAGGTGTTTGAGGCAGAATCGATCTGCCTTCCGTACTATTCTGGTCCTTACATTATTGTTATTCCTGAGGAGGCAGGAAGTAAAATGATAGCCGTCTAGCTCTAGGTAGCTAGATGTTACAGGATGTTGAATGTTACAGGATGTTGAAAAAGTACCTGGATGCTTTAAAGGAGAGGATGACCTCAACTGAATACAGCCCAGTTAGTTCAGGGACCTCTCGGGGTTTTCTGTAGAACTGAGGGGGCTGAGTTTTTCTTAAGCTTTTTATATGCTGTGTATGTCTTTTTTTCAATTTTTTTTTTATGCTGTATATATCTTGTGCTCTTTCCTTGTGGAATGGAAGGCATATTGGACTTGGAGTCATAAGGTCTGTCTGTGCCCCCTATTTCTTTTTTTTTTTAAGGGAATTAGAGTTAAGTGACTTGCCCAGAGTCACACAGCTAGTAAGTGTCAAGTGTTTGGTTTGAGGCCAGATTTGAACTCAGGTCCTCCTGACTTTAGGGCTGGTGCTGTATCCACTGCACCACCTTGCTGCCCCATCTGCCCTCTATTTCCCTTGTGGCTCTAGGCAAGTCACTTAACATGCATGTCTGTTTCCTCATCTGTAAAATGCACATGCTAATACTTATACTATCTATCTCTCAGGGCAGTCATGAGGTGCAGATCTGATGAAATGATCTTCAGTCATTCCCAAATGAATACTTGCAACCTATAACATTAAATGTTAAGCTGTGATTTGTTATCCATGCTTCCTGTTTGGAACCAGCAACCTAATATATTGGACTGGTGCAGCTTACTCAGTTTCCCAGGGTCTCACTCCATTTCCTTATCTGATGGTTGGCTTGTTGTCCTGCTAGTACCCCAGGAGCTGATTCTTATTTTGGCTGATGGCTTATTTTGGCAGATATACACTTCAGCTTGAAGGAACACAAAACAGGCAGCATCCCTTGTCTCTGTCCCACTGAGGTATGTTCTACAAACCCTGTACAGGAGGCGTTTCCAGCTGCCTTGTCCCCCGTTAGGAAATCTGCCTTTTGTTTAGCATGTTTTGTATCTCTGAACACGTCCAAAAGACCACGTGTCTATTCATGGATGCAGAGAGCTCTCCTTGGAACCAGACCTCATTCCTCTTTGAGGTTTTATAGCCTTCCATAGCCTCATTAGTTCCCCTTAACTCTTAACATTTTTTTTATTTGTTTTTAATTTATGGAATAAAACAAGCATTTCCATAATATAGTATAATAAAAAGATGATTGCACATGAAACTGCAGATCTGTTCTGTAGAACTTGCTATTCCTTTTAAATATGTAATAAAGTTATCATGTAAATTTTTTTCCTTTTTTTTTCTCCCCCAGAGAGGCTGTGTGATGACACCAATACCTAAGGGTGATATACCTGGGAGAGAACAATCAAGGGCCACATTCAGTTTCTCTTCAGAAGTCCTGTAACTGTATTGTTGCATTCTAGAAAAAAAGGCGGAGTAGTCTCAAAACTAATTTTTTTTTATTTTAAAAAATTTTATTTTATTTCTATTGTTACTTTTTTAAAAGGTCAAGTTCATTTGTTAGTATTTACATCCCTGACTCTCCCCCACCCCCAATCTAATGAGCCATCCCTTGAAACAGGGATTTAAAAAGGAAGACAAGAGGAAGGTCAGCCCAACACATATTGACTGCCATACCATGCCACAGGCACCTCTGCGGTGAAAGGAGGCAGGTGTATTTTTTCAGTTTTTTTTTAAACCAGACCTGGTCATTATAATTACAGTGTTCACAAATTAATTTTTAAAAATTCAAACAAAAATCAAGTGAAAGGCAGCTAGGGAGCTTGTGTGCTCTAGCCTCCCACTAATACAGTGCTTGGTTCATACTAACTCCTCCCTCTCTCTCTCTCTCTCTCTCTCTCTCTCTCTCTCTCTCTCTCTCCTCTCTCCTCTCTCTTTCCCTCTCTCTAATTTTAGATGGTGCTTTTTCTTTGTTCTTCACCCTTTTTTTTAGACTGTGAGGTCTGTTAAGCTACATCTGAGCAGTGAGAAGGTAATAATCCAGTGATTTCTTCTGTTTCCACAAAATGCTTTTCTCTAAACATTGACTTGATTGAAGCAGGGCCAGGGCATCTTTAAAAGTGCCCCACCTCTCAGGGACAATGGGGTTCCTTTCCACTTCTCCTTAGGGATGGAGGTTTGCTGACTGGTAGTGATGACTGTGGCCCCTCACGCATCAGATGATCCCATTGCATGACTCCATCGAGTTTTCCAAAAAGGCAAACACCCCTTTCCAAGCCTCCCGCTGTAAAATGAAAACTTCTGTCCTGCAGGCTTGTAGCACAGGCATGATAAGGAGATTACCACCATCTGTCATCTGTCAGGGGTGACATATCCTGGGTGTTTAGAAATAGCCTGGACGGTCTTTTAAGATTAATTCAACTTGAGTATCTTTTCTTGGTTCCTGAATAAATAAGTGGGAGCTGAGGCAGAGAAAGAAAGTCTGGTACCAAAGGGAAAAGTTAGAGCTGTCAGGAATGAGTAGGAGATGTTCATGACAAGATACAAGTGATTCTAAACCACATTAGGCTTAGCTTCAGAAGTAGAACTGTCTGTATCTTTTTTCCTACCTTTAAAATAACTTTTATTATATCCTTATAGGAAGGGACAACAAAAATAGGAAGGATTGACTCTGACCAAGAGCAGGATATAGGTGAGTGAAGACATGAGTGTAATCTTCTGTCCCCTCAAAGAGGTACAAAGGGTTGGAATGCCTGTGTCTGGCCGATCCCTCTGTGGGGAACTTGAGGATGCCGTGTGGGAGGGGACTCAACCCCTATGACTGGTGTGTTGGTATCTTCTGCTTAGCTTTTCCCTTTGTTTCAAGAGAAGGTTCTATTGACTAGGGGATGGGAAAGTGTTAGGGATATAAGAAAGGATCCATAAAGCATTTGCTTAAAAAGAAACGAACTCTGGAGCACCTGGTAGCCAATGTGCTCATTCCTATTTCTACTACTTGAGATTTGGTTTTGGGTCAGTATGGTTTGGAGTGGACCCAAAGTATAAATAATTTCTAGAGTAGACCGAGAAGAAGGAATGGGGTCTCTTTTCTGCCTGTGATGCTTTTGCTTTGAGGTTTTCTAGGCTTGGATTTGGATTTTCTCATGGAAAGAATGAAGTTGCCCTATAAGGTGACCCTGTGCTCCATTGTGACTAGCATTTTCCCCAGTCCTTCAGGGTCAGTGGATAGAAAGAGATCACTGTACCATCACCAGTGCATGTGGTGTGGTCACCCTTCAGCCTGCCCTGGGAGCCCGCTGCATTGTCAATGGCCAGGAGGTCACTGATTCCTGTCGCTTGACACAAGGTAAGCTTGTCGGACCCCTCCTCTCAGTGTCTTCTCTTTGCATTCTGGAAATGGGGAAATTTGGGTTCTTTGAACTGCTATAACTGTGCATGGCCAGCAGTTCTTAGTTGGAAATCACCGTTCTGGGGAATGGGAAAGCCTTTGGAATAGAGCCTTCTAAGCTTCCCAAGAGTAATGGGAGGCTCTCTTTTATAAACCTGATCCAGAAAAGACAATGGAACTAATGTACTGATGATGCATTTGGCTAGAGGAGAGGTATCAAACTTTCCACCTGCAAATGCTGCCCACAAAACAAGGAACCAGATTGCAATGTCATTGGGCAGTGTTAAAGAAAATAAATAAAAGTATTAAACAAAATAAATTACATATAAGCCAATATGTGGTCTGCAGGGATCTGTTCTCTTTGAATTTGACATTACTGGGTTTGACTATACTTGTTATGAGATGGTTTCTGTGTTATGGGGGAGGGGTGATTTTATGGATAGTAAAAAGGATGGGAAAACAAAGAGAGCAGAATAAAGCATTAAAAATGCAAAAAAAAAAAAAAGTTCAGAAGGGCACACAAACAGGGCAATTTTGTTACTACCTTGTTAAATTTGCTTTAACAAAAACCCAAACTGTACAGAATGGAAATCCATGGATAAATAAGCCTTTCTTTTGTCATCCTGTGTATTTTGAAATTGTTTTTTGATGACTAAGTTCATGATAAAAAAAATTAAGGGGGCAGCTAGGTGGTGCAGTGGATAGAGTACTGGCCCTGAAGTCAGGAGGACCTGAGTTCAAATTTGGCCTCAGACCAAACGCTTGACACTAACTGTGTGACCCTGGGCAAGTCACTTAAACCAATTGCCTAAAAAAAAAAAAAAAAAATTAAAAAAATTTGAGGAAAAAAATGGCAACAGAACTTCTGTTTAGTGTGGGTCTTTTTTTGAGATTTATCTGGATTTGGAGATTTCCCCCTTGCTTGTAGGAGAGGGAATCACAGTGGCAGAAGCCTAGGGTGGAGAGAATCTATCTGCCATTTAGCTCCATGTTTGTGGATGAATCTGTCACTTGAAATCTTACCAGATTTCCCCAGGCAGCAAGGTGACCCAATGAATAGAGTGCTGGTCGTGGCATCAGAAAGGCCTGAGTTCAAATCTTGCCTCAAATATATACTAACTTTTTACCTGAGAAAGTAATTTTTAACCTCTCAGCCTCAGTTTCCTCATCTGTCAAATGAGGATAAATAGTAGCTCCAATCTCCTAGGGTTGTTGTAGGGATCAAATGGGATAATAATTTTAAAGCACTTAGCACAACATCTGGCACACAGTCAGCGCTAAAATAAATATTAGTTATTATTATTATTTTTATTGTTGTGAGGTAACATTTGTTAATTGCTTTTGCAAACCTTAGTGCTATATGAATGCTAGCTATTGTTATCATTTTAGCAGAGAAAGCTGTCCCTTACCAATCTGGCCCCATGATGATGTCTTTCCCTTTTTCTTCCCTGAACTGCTTTTACTGCCAGCCAGTTGGTGGATATTTGAACTCTGTGTGTGTGTGCGTGTGCGCACGTGTGCGTGTGCAGATGCGCACACGCGCATGCACGCACACACACACACACACACGCCTAGCCCTTAGCACGGTACCTGACATACAGTAAGGACTCAATATTAAATCCTTTGCTTTCTTTTTCCCAAAGGAGCTATTATTATTCTGGGGGAAACACAGAAATTCCGTTTCATTCACCCCGCAGAGGCTGCTGCGCTAAGGCAGAAGAGATTGGTAAGTACGTTCTCTTTCTTAGGTCGCTGCTAGTCATGGTGCTTCTTGCCATGGGAGAAGCACCAGGAAGGTGTCTTTTTCTACTGTGGCCTCCAGCCCTGTGAGAATCCACCTGGATGAGCTCAGCCTGACAGATGCGCCCATTAATGGTGGTCAGAGGCTAGGGAGTGATGGCTTCTTCATTCCGTTTCCTCCTTTTGTCCCCAGGTAGGAGAGGTCTCTGTTGAGAACAGCGGTTGCTCTCTGGAGTGGTTGGATTTGGATGGTGGCATCGCTGCCCCGCAATTGGGGGTTTCCTCTGTGCTTGAGGAGGACAGGTACGTGAGGCCAATGGGCCCTTCTTGCATGGGGCCATTTTAAGACCTTGCAGTTATAGTCCAGTGTTTTACAATGTCCTTGGAAGGAGAAAGGCCAAGGTGAAAGCATAGACCTGGGCTGGTCCGGAGCATTAGCCATTGGAGTTCCAGGCCTCATGGAGCTTAGCTCACTGTTGGTCGTGAGACCATTTGGCAGAGAAAGAGCTCATTTTATCTTCCTGTCCCTTGTTTCACTTTTCTTCATCCTCCCAAGGTGTGCCGCTCTTGGTGGTTTTCCCTCTGGCCACCTTCTGTCAAACAAGACTTTTTTGGCAACATGTTTATAAAGTGATGGCTTGTATCGTTTGGTCCAACATCAGTTGGGGAGAGGTCGGGCAGTTTGTGATATATGAACAATGGGAGATTATTGTTTCATAAGCAACCACCTAGGAAGATTGGTATGAACCAATCTCTTTCTTCTTCAAATCTCCACCAGAGCATAGAATGAGAGCATCTCCATGGGCTTCAGTTTCCTAAAATGGAAAGACTGAACCAGATGGCTTCCAATTCTGAATCCATGCAGCTGTCATTTGACTGGAGATCATCATGTTCTCATAATTAGTGCTTCGTTGGTGCTCAGGTTGGGTGTCTGTCCCAGGGTTCTCACTGAAGTGTGGTTTGGTACCCTTCTCTTGAACAGTAGGAGTCCTAGAACTATGTACGGTGTCTGAAACCCCCCTCCACTAGTAGGTGTAATTATATGAAAAAAAATTCTGGAGCAAAGTGTCAAGTGTATGCTTGGGGAAGATGCTGTAGCGTGTGGGTCAGTGAAGGGCTAAAGCTTTCTTCTCTGTTGATGATCTTTATGTGGGGAAAGGGAGAGGGACATCTTTTTTATTTCCCCAGCAGAGACACTGATTTGGGCAAAGTAGGGAGGAGTATGAAGGGAGGCCCAACTCCACATTAAGGGAGTCAGGGTTTGGGGAAAGGGAGTGGAGAATCACCAAGCTCTTCAGATGGTTGGGTGGATAGAGGGGTACAGAGAGGAACGCAGAAGCATGGAGAGAAGTGGACGTGGCTGAATGATTTCCTTTTGAAGACCCCCGAGTGGTTTATAGCTTTCTTTCCTCTATTCCTTCATCTTAATTCAGCTTTTCATGTTTCCTACTTTCTTATCCCCGTCAGATACTTGCTCTGTTTCCTTTAAATAAAAAAAATTGAACTTGACACCAAATAATATGAGAATTTTCATATATAAAGTAGAACAGAAAAGAGAATGGTGTGTGAAACAGAATCTATCACTACATACAGCTTTCCCTTTTAAGTCTATAATAAATTCAACAAGTAACTTTCAAAGCTATCCTGGCTGTCTGTGTTTGCTTCTGGCCTTCCTTTTGTATTTTTTCTGTGGTGGTTTGTCCTTCCTGCTTCTGTTTTGAACTGGATTTCTTTCTCTTTAAAAAAAAAAAAAGGTATAACTGATTTTTTTATATCTTGGTCATTTCCCATATATCCCCCTCCTATCTCCCCAGAGAACTCTCTTGTGACAAAGTGTAACTATACAAAACATAGCAACACATTGGCCACGTCTGGCAACACGTGTCTCATTCTTGCATGTAGAGTTCATCCCTCTCTGCTGGAGGGGGACATGGGGGAGCATGTGGTCTGTCTCAGCATGGGTCCTCTGCATCAGGATTAGTCACTGCTTTGGTGAGAGTTCTCTTATACTTTTCCTTTACATTGTTCTGGTCATACTGTTACTTATTGTACTTGCCATCAACTCATACAAATCTTCCTGAGTTTTTCTGTATTCTTTACATTCTTCATTTCTTTCTTTCTTTCTTTCTTTCTTTCTTTCTTTCTTTCTTTCTTTTCTTTCTTTCTCTCTTTTTCTTTCTTTCTCTCTCTCTTTCTTTCTTTCTTTCTCTCTTTCTTTCTTTCTTTCTTTCTTTCTTTCTTTCTTTCTTTCTTTCTTTCTTTCTTTCTTTCTTTCTTTCTTTCTTTCTTTCTTTTTTGCTAGGCAATGGGGTTAAGTGACTTGCCCAGAGTCACACAGCTAGTAAGTGTTATGTGTCTGAGGCTGGATTTGAACTCAGGTTCTCCTGACTCCAGGGCTGGTATTCTCTCCAGTGTACCACCTAGCTCCCCCTCACATTCTTCATTTCTTATGGTGTTGTAGTATTCCATTGCATATGTATAACACTGTTTTTTAGTCATTTTCCAATTGATGGGAACCCACCATATTCCCTTCTTTTTCTTTTTATTCTATTCATGTCCCTGGCACTTAGCACAAGTGATTGGCACATAATAAGCACTTAATAAATGATTTTTCATTCATTCTTGCTTTTTGCTATGACAAAAAGTGCTGATATAATAAATATTTTTTTTGTCCATATGGGAACTTTGAACTTCTTGTTTTCGTGGAATGAGATCTCCTAGAACTCTCCAGTCCAGAGTCACTGATGAGACTGGTCAGTCAAATCCCAAATATGTCCTTTCTTTCAAAAAGATCAGGAAGAGATTTCAAAATAGAGATACTAGCACCACCACCTTACCAGAACCCAGCACAGGGTCTTGAAGTCAGTCTTTCAGTTCTCCCCAGTTGTTATAGTTGGTACAGCTGTGTGCCAGCCTGGTGGCAGTGTGGTGTGGGGGCCTGAGCCTGATTGAGCAAAGGGACTGGGGAGGGCACCTGCAGGATTAGAGAAAAATACAAATCAGCAGATGGGCTCCCAGTCTGGAATTGGATCTGTGTTGGGGAGATCCTCTTGCTCCAGGCCTTGGGCAGGCCACCCTAGGAGACTTTGGGAGACTCCAGAGTCTCTACCTACTCTGAGGCTTAACCTTATTTATTTAGGCAGAGGTGAGTGTGTAGATATGCCTGAAAACACGGAAATGACTCTGGGGACAGGGAAAGGTGAGCAGTCTGACTCCTTTCTTGATAGAAGCCAACTCCTGGAACCAGAGCGTTGCCCAGTTTGGGATCTTTGGGGCTCAGCCTTGAGTGTGTGGAGTCTGGGAGGCAGTCTGGTTGGTCTCCTTCTGCCACTGCCATAGTGACTAGGAACCTCTGCATTATGTTGTGGAAAATGCCAGCCTCTGAAGCATCAGGGAAGAGAAAGGAGGAAAGGCAAGAAGAGAGAAGGGTCGGGGACAGGCCCATTGGAGCCTTTGGGAGCAGATGACCAGGCAGGCTGGGAACTTACAAAATGAAAATGAGCAGTGATCATACCTGCTGTTGTCTTGGTGGATGGATAGACCCACAAGCTGATGGTTAGCTGAGGATTTCCCCTGAATACTTAGTGGAAGGTTAGTAAAAAAATATTTTTTAATGTGCTTGCTTACTACTCAACGGATATGTTTAGTTGAGAGCTAGTTTTGTTTCCAACTCTGTGTGTGTGTGTGTGTGTGTGTGTGTGTGTGTGTGTTTGTAACGGTTCTCTGCAGCCCTGATCATTTGTCAGCCTTCCCAGACATCCCCACAGGGAGCCCTTCTTCAGTCTCCTCCCATTTCTGTTGTTTGAAGATGGTGATTTGCATCATAAGGAGTGAGTCTGGCTTTTCTGGGGGACAGAGGAAGAGGAGGAAGAGGAGGGAGAGGAGGAGGAGAGTGTTTCACAGAGGGGAGAACATGAGTGGAAAGAAGAGAGAGTAAGCCAGAGGCACACATAGATGTTCAGAGAACCTTTCTCTGATAGATTCTTTTAAATAATTTATCCATTTCATGTAAACCATTTAGTCAGACAGAGTTGGGGAGTGACAAGCCAGGCACCATGGGAAACACTGTCTACTGACTGCTTTTCACTTTTCTCTATCTAAATAATCCCTGTCGTTCTGGCACCACCATTCAGCATAGGGCATTTGTCACTTTGATTCAGCTTATTTAGACTTTTCGCCTAGAAACAGGTGATCACAGTTGCTTTTTCCTGGATGTTGGGAAACAAATCTAACACCAGAGTCTTAGCTTTGGACTCCCTCGTAGTTATGTTATTGTGGTATACTAATGCATAAGAAGTAGGGTAGTTGCTTGCAATACTCACCTATTCCTTGCTATTCCAATAAGGCTGTGTGAGGGCATCTTGGCATTTCTTTGTGAACCCCTGTGCTTTCACCCAGGGCTGCCTAGAGGAAAGGTGAATGACTCAAAGCACGCCGGCCATACTATATAGGTCAGCCAAGGGTTCAGTTAAATCATCTGTGACTCTCGGGGATGAAAACCAGTAAATAGGATCAAGGTGGCAAGTGTGAAGCTGTTCTACCACTAAAGCAGGGGTGTTGAGGTAGAATGTAATCAGAAGGTCATGGGAGTTTAGGAGGGGGAGGAACTGAGAAGTCAGGATGTCTGAAGGAAGCATTGCTGGGGTACACAGGAAGGCGGTGCTCCTGATTTGGAAGGAGCAAGAACGAGTTGGAGGATTGTAGGTGACAGCAATGAGAATCTGGACAGAATGGAATAAGCTTCAGAAGAAGAGAAGGGATTAGTGACTGATGGTGCCGGGGTGGGATCGGAAAGTGGAAATGGGGACCAGAGTATACCAGTGCTTCCTCCTGCCTGTGTTTATCAGGGGTACTGAGAGAGAAGGCAGCCAGTCTTGGAAGCTATTGGAGTGGGAGAGAGTGGTGGCTGGCACTTTGCTATTCATTTTCTGTCTGATAATATAACAAGTGTCCCCAGGCCAAGCAGTACCCAGAAGTTAGTGTGTTCTAGTGGGAAAGTGACTCTGGAAGGAGAGTTATGATAGCTACGGGATCTCAGGGTTGGCAGACCAGGACAGCTTTGGCTGAGTGGGAGAAAATGTTTCTTTTCCTCCTCCCCATTAGATTGGTGCTTGCTTGAGGCCCTGGCTGCCCAATGCTTGTTCCTGCTCTGTTAATTTCCTTTTTTTTTTAAGGCAGTTGGGTTAAGTGACTTGCCCAGGGTCACACAGTTAGTAAGTGTCAAGTATTTGGTCTGAGGTGGGATTTGAACTCAGGTCCTCCTGACTTCAGGGCTGGTGCTGTATCCACTGCGCCACCTAGCTGCCCCTCTGTTAACTTCTTAGAAGCAGCTAGGTGGTATAGTGGATAGAACGCTGGGCTTGGAGTGAGGAAGACCTGAATTCAAATCCAGCCTTAGACAACTTACTAGTTGTATAACCCTGGGCAAGTCACTTAACTTCTGTTTGCCTCAGTTTCTTTAACTGTAAAATGGGGATAATAACAGTATCCACCTTGCAGGGTTGTAGTGAGGATCAAATGAGATAATAGTTATTAAAAAAAAGTAAAGCATAATGCCTGGCACGTAGTAGATACTTTATAAATGCTTATTCCTTCCTTCACCCTTTTTTTCCTTCCCTGCTGACCACCTTGAGCTTCCCTCTTTCCCTCTCTCTGTCTGCAGGGTTCTCCAGTGCTAGCGCTATCTCTGTGTGGGGAAAAAAAAGAGTGCTGTCTGATAGAAAGTAGACATGAGACTGAGATAGCCTTGGAGACACCTCCGAGTACCCCACCCTTAGTGGATGCAGAAGGTTCAGATAGTGACTATCAGTTTCTCAGAAGAAGAAACTTAAATGAATTATTCCTAATTAGTGACATTACAGAACCCGGCCTCTCAAATTTCAACCCGGTGCTCTTTCCTGTAGGCCAGATTTCCTGGCCTCGAACTTGTTTGCAGACATGCAAATATTCCTCTAGAATCTCTCTCCTCCCCTCTCTTCTCTCTTTCTTCCTTTCCCTTCACTCTCTTTAATCGCCACTCCCTTCTTTCTTCTCTTCTCTCTCTCCTCTCTCCTTCCTTTCCCTTCCTCTCTCTGTCTCTTTTTTTTGTATTTCTGTCTGTGTGTCTCTGCCTGCCTGCCTCCCTGTCTGTCTGTCTCTTTCATCTAGGTCACAGATATACTGTTTGTTTCAGGGAATGAGGTTCCAGCAGTAGATGAACACTTCACAGAGTTGGTTTTCTTAAAGATATAGCTTCTTAGAATGAGAGGAAAGAATTACCTCACAATCCACAAAATCCAAGGTTTTTGCAAAATAATTTTGCTTCATTTCCAATCTGATTTTCAAAAAGTAGCGTAGCCTCTGTGAAACTTGGCCATTCATTTTTTAAATAAAGCCCAAAGCTGGGCATGGTGGTGAATGACAATAATTCCAGCTATTGGGGAGGCTAGTGGATCTTTTGAGTTTGGGAGTTCCAAGTTTAGGGGTGTCTGCACTAAGTTTGACTTTAATGTGGTGAGCCCCTAGAAGCAAGGGACCCCCAAATTGCCTAAGGAGAAGCAAGGCTGCCCAGGTCAGAAATGAAGCAGCAGGCCAAAGAGTAGCTCCTTGTACTTCTCATTTGGGCAAGATAGGGAGTCCCAAAGCTTAAAAAAGGAGAGGGAGGGAGGGAGAGGGAGAGAGAAAAAGAGAGAGAGAGAAAGAAAAGGAGAGGAGAGGAGAGGAGGGGAGAGGCAGAGAGGCAGAGAGAGAGAGGGCAGGGGGGGGGAGGCGGGGGGAACCAGCGCTCATTAGTTTTGCCAAAAACATAACATTTTGCCTCTTTTATTCTTACCTGGCTATTCTTATTAACTGAAATGACTTCTTGTTTTTCCTGATTCTTCCATCCTAAGAAATTCAGAAGAGGTCACTTTTGACTAAAGTTCTACCTGCTGGCTCTGTGACCTCACTGGCTATTTGTGACCCAACTCACCTCCTCTTTGTTCTTCCTAGTTCCCACAGGCAGCATGATGTTGGGTCCAAATTCTTCTCTGTTATATTGCACCCAAGGGCTTTGCCAAATGGGGAGACTTAGTAAAGAGAATCTTCTGAAAGAAAGTGAATGCCTAAGGGCACCCTGGCTCATGATGGTGTCTCAGCCAGGGGAGTCAGACGGTCCCTAGCTTGACCAAAAGGAAGACCCCATAGCTAGAGCCAAGGCCCAGGAAGAGTGCCCTCTGAAATATAAGTCACTCTTTCTCAAGATGGTTTATTTCTTTCCTCATGGAAATTCCTAGCCCTTTCCGTGACAGGAGAGTATGGGATGTTGTTCCTGAAGCACACTACCAGAAGCAGCTGGAGCAAGCAGTGTCCCACAGGATGCAGATTCGCCAACAGAAACGCCTTGTCGAGGATTTAAAGCAAGATATCCTAGTTGAGCAGCTAAGAGCTGAGCAGGAACTGAAGTTTGACCAGGCCCTCATCAACCAGCAGATCAAAGACAGTAGGTGACCATCATTTAAGGTGTCTCTTTCACCTCATTTCTTCATTTTTCCTCCTTTTCCTGTGGTCAGCTCCAATCTTTCCTCTCTTTTTTGTTTATAGTCTTACAGAATTGCAGGGAAACATTATTGGGGGGGGGGGGAATTGAAAAAAGGTTCCCAAGAAAGACGAATAAGGAAACTAACATGCTCATCCCCCCTTAGAAGCACTGCTCTCTCTTCTTCTCCTTCCCTCATTCACATGCATGTTTGTCCATGTAGCCCCCACGTCCCGGGTGAGACCCCAGCTCCATGTTCTTTTGACTTCTGCCTTATCGGTCTCTCTGTTCTAGGGATTAGGGAATCTTTCCCCTCTTCATGTTCACTGCACATCCCAGTCACAGAGTGGCTAAGAGGCCAGAAATCTCCCCCCTCTCCTCCCCACATGGGTACCCGCAAGTGTGTCCCTCCATGCAGGCCCAGGTGACTGGCTCAGAGACAGGTAGAGGGGCAAGCTCTGACTTTCTTTCTGGGTTTCCTTGGTTCTTAGACCAGCGATGGCTGCTCAGAGAGGAAAGCCGATTGGCCAGCCTGCAGCAGCAGCGACAACAGGATGGTGTCTTGGCTGAGACAGACCCTGAGGTCTCCCATGAAGCTGAACCACAGACTGGGCCAAAGACCTCCTCAGCGTCGCTAGATGGGGGCCGTGAACAGCTGGCCCAGCTGCAGGTCCTCTGGAGGAATGCCCTCTGGGCCGCAGAGCGTAAAGTCAGGCGCAAGAAAGTCAAGTTTCAGTTGGAAAGGATCGTCAAAAAGCAGAAACTCCTGGAAGCCCAGAGAAGGCTTGAACAGCTTGAAACCCTGTGCTGGGAAGACAACCCAAGCCAGCCTGGGGAATTGGACCTGGGTGTGGATGCCACCTTTCCAGCTTTTCAAAAAAAGAGCAGATCTTCCTACAGCAGCAGTTCCTTGGGGAACCAGAGAGTCTGCGGCCTCTCTCTGTCCCCCTCACAAAGGTAAAAGAGCCACAGGTAAATCTGGTAGGGCCTCGGAATGGGTGTTAGCAACTGGAAGTTGGGATTCGTGGTTATCACCTCCCTCTTTGTAACTGACCCATTCTGGAGTTTCACTTTCCTGAGCCCCGATTCTCCTGATGTGCCTGCTTTGGTTACATCCTCCGTCTTAGGGCTAGCAAATCCCCTACTGTCCTTCAAAGACAGCAGTTCTCAAACTTTTTCATCTCCAGACCCTTTTATAGTCTTGAAAGTTATTGCTGACTCCAGAGAGCTTTTGCTCATTCGGAAATCCATTTTCACTTGGTACTCTCTCTCTCTGTATTCCATCACCATTTCATCTCAATCTTGCTCCATCCTCCTCCCCCCAGTTCCTTTTCCCTGTCTGTCTCTTCCACTCTGCCCTTTGGAAACCCCAGTTAGGTATCAGTTCCCATTCACTCTTGATCTTTTTTCATTTCTTCCTCTTTCTAGTGCTAACTGAAGCTGACTCTTCTGATAGGACGCCCTATCCCTTGTCGCCTTCTCTAGTGCTGGACGTTCCTTCTTCTGCCTCTAGACCCCACAGAGTCAGGAAGAAGGGTCGGGGTGCTTCTTTGCTTGCTCCCCATATACAGTTTCCTTGTTCTTTTACCGTCACTCAATAACCGTCCTCTCCTCTTCTGAAGTTGATCCTATCTCATCATGTCTCCCTTGTCCTGCCACCTGCTACCGACCTCCAGCCCACTCTCCCACCTTCTTGGTGACTTCAGCACTTAAGACTTTTAATCTTCCTCTGCCTCCTATCCCATGGGCAGCTGGGTAGGACAGTGGATAGAGTACCAGGCCTGGAGTCAGGAAGACTCACTTTTATGAGTTGAAATCGGGCCTCAGACACTTACTAGCTGTGTGACCTCTGGGCAAATCACTTAACCCTGTTTGCCTCAGTTTCCTCATCTGTCAGATGAGCTGGAGAAGGAAATGGCAAACCAATCCACTGTCTTTGCCCAGAAAACTTTTGCCAAGTGGGGTCGCCAAGAATTGGACACAGGACTGAAAAATGACTGAACAACAACAACCCCCCCCCATGCCATGCCATTATTATTAGGGACTACAACATTCATATTTATGACCCTTCCTTCTGACTCCTTTTGAGCCTCCTCAGTTCCCATATACTCCCTCTCCATTCTACCTTCACTTACTCCCTGTGCTAGTCATGGCTTAGACCACTGGTTCTCAAAGTGTAGTCTGGGAACTCAGACTCTTTCAGGGGGTCTATGAGGTCAAAACTTTTTATAATAACATTATAATTTTAATAGTAATTTTAAGATGTTTAATTTTGAGTATGGTAAATATTGGTAGATACAACACACATAGACAAAAGTTCTTTGGGGCCCACAATAACTTTTAAGATTGTAAAGGGGTCTTGAGACCAAAAAGTTTGTGAATTGCTGCCATAGACCTTGCCATCACTGGAGACTGCTCTACTTTCGAAACCCTGAACTTTGAAGTTTCCCTTGCTGAATGTCCTTCCTGTCCTTCCACATCTCTCACCACTTCACTTCTCCTGAGACTGTCCTTCATTCTCATTTTGACTTTTGATTCCTTGGTCCCTCCCAATCTATCCCTCCTGTTTAATTCTCACTTACCAACCTTCACAGTCCTGACCTCCTTCTGGTTACCCATTTGAGTAACCTACTCTTCTCTGTCTCTGATTTCTTCCTCGTCCTTCTCTAGGTACCCTCTTGCTAACCCTGGATGACTCTGTTTGTAACTTCTCCACTTCTACTCCCAAGCCATTCAGTGCTCCTAATGGAATTCACAATGCCTCAGTGACCAAGTCTACTATAAATTTATGTGGTCTAAACTGAACTGGGCCTAAGAGGCATTCCTTTTATTGACTCCTCATTACATTTTTCAATGGGGTTGTTGTCTTTGTTGTTCAGTCATTTTTCAGTCATGTCTGACTCTTTGTGACCCAATTTGGGGTTTTCTTGGCAAAGATACTGGAGTGGTGTGCCCTTTCTTTTACCATCTCATTTTACAGATGAGGAAATGGAGGCAAAGAAGGTTAAGTGACTTGCCCAGGGTCACACAGCTAATAAATGTCTGAGGCCAGATTTGAACTTGGGAATATGAGTCTTCCTGACTCCAGGACTGGTACTCTATTCACTGTGCCACCTAGCTGCCTGTTTCCAATAGGAACTATATACCAGATCACCTCCTTAAATTGCTAATTCAGTTGCTACCCTGCTACTTCAGTAGGTTACCTTCCTTTCAACCTTGAAGCCACTCATTAAGAGCTCCCACCCTTATCTCCTCCTTCCCCCAAAGTTTCTTTATGCTTTCTTTCCTTCTCTCTGTCTCATCTTATAGGATGCCAACCTTCTTTCTTGTAGAGGATAGCCCATTTGGCCCACATCATAGAAGACACTGTGCTCTATGAGCAAAGCAGAATTGCAGTAGCGCAAAAGAAACGTGAGATGCACAGATGTAGAGCCATCTCTATTCCACATGTTCATATGGACTATTTGTGCCTGACTTGTGGTAGAGCCTTCTGACCTTGTCTAATCAGCCACAGTCAGACACACTATACGTTGACCCCAACCTCGAGATGTCATTTTGGTCCTCCTCTTCAAGAACAGAGGACAATAACCAGCCTGTTTACCTGTACCCTTGATTCTGTCGCCTTTAGGGCCTTACTGCATTCATCATCCCCTGCTCACCTTTTACCTTTTGTCTCTCCCCTCTTCATTCCTTCCTTCTGCCTACAAACATACACAGATTTCCTCGTCCTAAAAGAAACTAAACAAATTATTTCCTCCATTCCCTAAAGCTATCATATTGTATCTCACCTTCATTGTCAATTTTCTAAGGAAAGTAGGGGACCCCACATGCTATTACTTTCTACTTCACTTTTCATCATCCTATGCTGTCTTTTGTCCCCCATCGCTCTACTAGAACTTCTCTCTCCAAGGTCACTGTCCTGTGACTTGCTCGTTGCTAAATCCAGGGACATTTTCTCAGTTCTCCTCTGAGGCTACTGCTGGAGCACTGGGCCTGGAGTCTGAAAGATTTGAGTTCAAATCTGACCTCAGACATGTATTAGCTGTGTGACCCTAGGCAAGTCTCTTTACCTCTGTTTGTCTCAGTTTCTTTAGATGTAAAACGAAGCTAATAATGGCATCTACCTTGCAGTGTTGTTGTGAAGATCAAATGAGATGTATGTAAAAAGCACTTAGAACAGTGCCCGGCACATAGTAGGTGTTATGTGAATGCACATTTCCTTCCCTTCCCTTCCTCTTTCCATTTTCTCTTCCCCTTGTTCACCTTCCCCTCCTGTCCCTTCCCTTTTCTCGCCTCCTATTTGGTAGTCAGTCACCTCTGGCTTCCATGACACTGCCCTTCCTGGTTCTTCTACCTGTCTTGCTGCTGCTTCCTTAGATGTCCCTCTTCTTCCTGAATATGGATGTTCCCAAGACTTTCCCTTGTCTCTTCTATTTATACTTTCTCCCTTGGCTGTCTCATGTATTCCCAGGGCTTCAGGTATCATTTATTTCTGTGTGGATAACTCCTCAATTCTAAAAAGAAATTTTAAGTATCCAATCTCAAAATTTCATTCTTTAAAACAAATTTATCATTTATTTTTAACATTAATTTAAAGATTTTTTGAGTTCTGGATTTTCTCTCTCCCTCTAGTCATTCCCTCATCCACTGAGAAGGCAAGTGATAGGATATCAATTATACGTGTGAAATCATACAGAACATATTTCCATATTAAACACGTCCAACCTCAACATTTCCAACTGCTTGCCAAACTTCTCCTGTTGTGTGTCCTACAGACTTCAGCCTATGCAAGTGGAATTCATTGTTTTCTGTGTAAATCTGCCTTATTCATTGCATGTTGTTGGTATCACCTTCTTCCTGGCTTGAAACCTGTGAATCCTTGACACTCTTTCACCATTTTGTCACTTGTCAGGTCCTGGTGATTGAACTCCCATCTCTGCAATACTTTTCCATGCCCACTATTGCAATCCTAGTTCTGGCATTCATTACCCTATTAATGGGTATTAATACCCATTAAAGGTATTCTGAGCCTATTAAAACCATCTTCTACTGCTATAACCTCTATGCTACTGCCTCCCAGCTCCTTTCTCCCATCCTCTATTTTCTCTTTCTTACCGGGAATTTCTACTTGAATGTCCCTCCATTGTCTCAAATTCAACATGTCCAAAACAGAGTTCAATATCTTCCCCATTCAAACTAGTTTGCTGAACACTCTAGGATTACAGTCTTGGTTAGCATCTGTCTCCTCCCCCTTCAAGCCCAGATAATTCTTTTTCAGCCAGTTCTTTCAGAGTTGACCCCTTTCTTTATACTTCGACTGCTGCAAACCTAATCCAGACCTTCTATCATCCCATGCCAGGATTATTGTGGAGGCTTCTTAGGTGGACTTCTTTGTCCATCAGTCTCTTCCCACACCATTGTGTGTACACCACTTCTAGATGGATCTAAAATTCTCTTTTCTGTAGACGACTCCTCTGCTTTCAAATTGTAACACTACCTCTTTATCATCTTAGTCTAATCCTACTGGTCCTTTTTCTATAATGTCTTTTGTGTCTGCCTCTTGACACTGTTATCGCCTAAGTCCAGATCCTCATTATAACCAGTTATATTAATAGCAGTGATCTCCTAACCCATCTCCTGCCTCCTATCTTTCCTACTTTAAATCTGTTCTTTATGCTATAATCAGATTAAACTTTCTAAGACATCCCTTTGCACGCATCTCCTCTCTACTCAGAAGGTAAATTACT
Organism: Vombatus ursinus; assembly: GCF_900497805.2. Taxonomy (NCBI): domain Eukaryota; kingdom Metazoa; phylum Chordata; class Mammalia; order Diprotodontia; family Vombatidae; genus Vombatus; species Vombatus ursinus. Next base: position 19,232,984 of record NW_020954572.1, on the reverse strand, counting down.
CACCCTTCTTTATACCAGCATTCTTTCAAGACCCAGCCCCTCCTTTTAGCCTTTCCCAATGATCCAGCCTATCATATTCACCCCTTCCTTTTGAGTTCTTTAGCATTTATTAAAAGAATGTCCCTCAAATCGTCCCTGCTTATTTCTCCAACCACCCCCTCTGCTTCTTTATTGTTCTAACCAAACTGTCTACTTGTTGTCCCTAGAATGTGCTCATGTACATTCCTGCCACCCACTACACCTTTGCACAAATCATTTCTTCTGGCTAAAATTACCTTCTTACCTCCTACCCAGTTATCTGAGCAGTAGTATCCTTCTTTAAAAACCCAACTCTTCCTTTTAGTCTTCCCCAAAGGACCCTACCCATCATGTTCTCATTTTCCTTTTGAGTTCCTTTAGTGTTTGTTATCTCTGCCACTCCTTCACCATTAAAAACAGTGCTTTGGATTATTTTTTTAAGTGTTTAATATTTCTGGGCACAGGTACTGTGTTCTCATACCTCTTTGGCTCCCCAGTACTTTGTACCTAGCAGGTGTTTAGTTGATGTTGGTGGGTGAGAATGATTATGGCCCTCCCACTTACTTGACCTTCATGATCCCTAGGCCTTCTAGGATTCACACTCCTTTTTCTGCATGGAAAACTGAATGTTGAGGGGCCCAGAGAATGCTTTTCTCAGACAGAATCAGAGAGCTTTTCTCTGTTATTTATCTAAAGCTTTCCTAAATGTGATCCCTACTTGAAGGCACAGGAGGGCAGTGAGATTTGGTTTAGTATTAACCACATTGGGACAAATCAATCTGTCCTCTCTACCTTGACTCTTAGGGTTTTTTTCGGTCCAGATTTATGATCCCGCCACGACCACCACCTTCACCCTAGTGAATGGTTTCGTAAAGGGTCTCTGAAATATCCTGAGTTGGTTTTCTTTGTGTTTTCAGTGTTCTGAAGTGTGAAATTCCTGCCAAGTTATCAGCTGAGACTGTTCACTACACACCAGAGAAACCTCACTCAGAGGAACGTCTACTTCAAGCTTCTGTTCCTGGAGGAAGTACAATTCTGTCGAATGGCTCTTGCCCCCCAAACCCGTGTCAGGTCTGTGAGGGGAGGAGAGCATCTTTTGGGGAAGATAGCTCAACCCAAAGGACTAGTCCCACCATGAGCCCCAAGATTGCTTCTGCCACAGACCGGAAGAGTCAGGAAATGGGCAGGAACAAGCAGCTGGTGCGTCTACATCGAAACCTGGTCTCTGTAGGCCGATCATCAGAGCACCTCAGATCGAGGGAGAAGCCTGATTCCCTCATCCCCAGGCCCCGAACAGGTAGGGAAAAGCCATCTGGAAGCCACGGTCCAGCACGGCGGAGGTGGCGAAGAGAAGGGGAGTTCCTGACAAACCGGGCCTCCCGAGGGAATGGCAGCAGCTCCCCACACGCCCAGGGAACCAAGCGATCGGTCATACGTGGAAAGGTTCAAATGACTCGCCTGCGTCAGGCTGCTTGGGCCATAGAACAGTGGGAGCCCAGTGCGGCATCATTAGCTAGAGCCTCAGCATGGCCATGGGGGCGTCTTTCTGATGTGAAAGACAGGGACAAAAGGTTCCTTCAGAACCCTGGGAAGACAGAGTGTGATAGAGGGACCTGTCGTGATAGAGAAGGCAACAATGGCCCACGGGCCTCCTTCAGCCCACTGGGAGCCTGGCTGCAGGAAACCGAGAATGATTTTTCAGATACCGACAGTACCTACTCTCTGGATTCTCTCTCCTGTGCCTGTACCAGGACCCTGATCAAACCACCAAAGCCAGAGGCCCCTGAGCCAAAGCCACACTGCACAGTGCCTGAGAACTCAGAAAGTGATGACAGCCAGATGTCTCAGGATTCACTGGTGGAAAAAAGGAACAGAACGCAGAGAAGGCTTTTGCCCTCTTCTCCCTCACCACAAGCCTCCGAGAGAAGGGAGGCTAGTCCAGTGGCTTCTCCTAAAGCCTCTTTGCTTACTGCTGGCAGTGGACTGCCCTGGAAAAAGGTGAGGACCTTTTCTCTGGATAGCCTGAACAATGAGGAGGAGACCTGTAGGGAAGACTTTAAGGAAGAGTCCACTTCTCACTCATCAGAAGAGATGCCTGTGGAGGTCTTTTGGCAAATGAAGAGCTCCCCGTCCTTCCCAGTATGCCAGGAGAAGGTACTTGAGTTCCAGACCTCAGACCAAGGATCAGTTGCAGTAGGGCCTGATGTGACTCTGCAGCCAAGTGGTTCTTTTTATCTGGCTCTCCAGCCCAAGACAGAAGGAGATGAATGCAAACCCCTCCAACAGACACAGCACCCGAGAAACAACTCATTGGCTTCTGTGGAATCTTGGTTCTCCTGTGATTCAGGGAGCAATCCAAAAGACTCTCAAGAAGTCAAAATGTACTCACAGATGAATCTTGAGATCCAGGAACCAGAGGTCCAAGCCATGGAGAAGCCCAAGGCTGCGGTCGAAGCGGAAGGATTACAACAGCCTCACCCTGAGGTCGCCACTGGGATATACAGTTTCAGTCACCTCCAAGGCTCAGCCTTGGTCCCCGACAGTACCAACGAAGTGAGCATGGAACCATCTTTGGTTGTATCTTCAGAGGCTACATGGAGATCCCAAGGACCTTGCAAGTCTGGATCAGATGTGACTGTCTCACAGGAGTCATTTCTTAAGGAGGGAAGAGGCCTACCCAACCAGGCTGGGTACAGTAACCCTGTGCCTTCAGATGGCACTCTTACCTCCATCAGGTCAGCTGCCCCTGCATCTTTGTTGTCTCACAAAGGCAGCACCCTTAGAAAGGGCAGGCCTGTTGTTGAATATCTGTGTGAGTTTTCTCAGTCTTCCCGGGGGGCCACAGTGAAAAGCACACAAGTTTCTAGTTCCTCTCTGAAGGACACAAGTTACCTGCCCTTTACATCTGGCAAAAGATGGGATTCTTTCTTCCCTGCGTGTCCCAAGATGCCTGGTGATTTTGATTTCAATGATCCTTCCTTCTCTTTGCCATCCACGAGGCATCTGACAACAGAGCAAGAACAAAATGGTGGGAGCTTTGAGTTGGACGACCTCTCAGCTTTCTTTAGAACTATTGAAAAAGATGCTCATCAGAGCTGTTCCTCAACAGACTTAGAAGCAGGAGATTCAGGGTTAGAAAGTGCTTGGGTCTTTGCAGCAGAAAACAAGGTTTCAGCTTCCATGACAGAGGTGCATCAGGCACATCAGGGCAGCTCAAAGCAGCCACAGCCTCTGGTCTGTAGAAGAGCAGGGTCAGCAGTTTCCTTTGATGAGAGCTTTTTCCTGAGGGACATATCCAACAGTAGCAGCCCCATGATTGCTAAGGAATATCAGGGTTCTCCAACCTGGTCCCAGCAAGAGGAGAATCCACCCAGCAAACTGGTTCCATTAAAGCTTGATGGCACTCTTTCCCAGCCGGTGATGAAGTCAGAGCTCCTGCAGAGTGCTAATGAAGGAATCGACAGAGAAAGGAGTTTTTCTTTGGCCTTGCCTACTGACTCTGAGTCATTCCCACCTTGGGATCCTTTCCCATCCCCTGAGCAGCTCCATCCCTTGGAAACATTTTATGTGTTAGAAAGTAGAGATGCCTTGACAGAAACGGCCCTGGAGATCCCTGCGTGCCGAGACTGGGAGGAGGATATGCCACCCACTAACACAGTAGAGAGTTTGAACCACACCTTTCAGTTTCTCAGAAATCTGGACAGTAACCTGCTGCTTTTATTACATACCCCAAATCCCAAGGATCCTTCATCTCAGCAAGTCGTGGCAGAGAGGTCCTTCAGCCCAGGTACCAGGAAAGACCTGAGTGGAACTGGGGTCCCCCGAAGTATGGAAAAGTACAACAATCCCATCTCTTTCTCTTCTGCTCAGAATAGACTGTTGCTGGAGAGCGTTAGCATGGCAGCATGTCAGTTAGGAAAACCAGCCAGGATTTTAAATAACAAATACCCACAGTCCTCACTGAAGATAAAGGAAAAAGCCCCAGCTCAGCCCTCTTGGCGTGTTCCATTTAATCATTCTGGGGCAATGATGCATCTCCCAGTTATCTCTAGCATTGGAGGAGATCATGAACACAGGCAGAGTGAAAATGATGTCCTAGGGAAGCAGGCAGGCTACCTCCAAGGGATCAGTGCAACTGATTTTGAAAGGCAGATCCATTCTGGACCCAATTCCAACTTCATTTACAAAACAGAGAGCTCGAACCAAACTCAATATAGAGTCGATATGCAGCAGAATGTTTTGGTTCCTAAAAAGCGCAACTCAGCAAGTCACTCTAGGTGTACGAGTCCAGTGGTAATAGTCAAGGATGAAACCTCATCCCACCCAAGGGAAGGAACTGAATCTGTTTCTCTTGGAATGGTTTTGCATGCTGAGGATGGCTCAGAAGGACTGATGCCTCATAGAGAAGACCACTCTTATGGAAAAGACTCTGCTTTAAACCTTCTGCCAGCTGTATCCTTCAAGGAAGAAGGCCCTGTTGCAAGCAAGGAACCTGAGAGCTTAATGGTGATGCCCAATTCCCAAGGAGAAATATCTCGAAGAAGAAATCAGATTTCTTCTGAGGGTAAAATTGTTAATCGTTCTGAAGAAATGGCCAGGCTAATTAGCAGTGTATCAGAGCTGGAAAGCAGCATCTTGGAAATAGATTCCAGGCAAAAATATTCCCCTCGTGCCTTGTATATGGCAGAAGCCTATAGGAGAGCTATGTGGAGGGATAGGAAGGAGCAAGTAAAGGCCCCTCTCACTCTGAGACCAGATGACTTCAGAGACAGCCTCTCTTACAGAGATCAGCCCCTTTCTTCAAAGAAGGTACAGGAGGAGGAGGAAGTCCCAAGTAGCGTGGAAGCCAGAGGAATCAAGGAGGTCAACAGTTGTATTCAGAAGAGTCATCAGATCCAGAAAATCACTCCAAACCTTACCAGACCCACTGAATTCATTGAAGAAAACAAAACTGAAAGAGAACATACTCTCTTACCTATACCTAAACTGTCAGTCAAGTGCCCTAGTGATTATTTGTTCTTAAAGTTTTCACAAAGATGTACTGCTCAGAAAAAACCTGCTAATGGTCCAGAAAGTCCAGAGATAGCGGAGCCATTGGCCAAAATTAAGCTGTTGAGACCCGAGGAAGAAAGGTCTGAGGGAAGCTGCAGTAAGCAATCTGCTTCAGAACTGAACCCCCAAAGTCATGCCACTGTGAGGACAGGAAGTTTTCTGGAATTAGAGCCCAAGGTCAGTTTCCGGGAAAGTCAGGCTGTTGAAAACCTAACCAGGACCATGATAACGGCTAAGTGCAAAGAACCAGTGGTCCATGACATAGATCAAGAAACAAATGCCTTGTGGGGAAAGAGCCTGCAAACAGAAACCCATCCAGCTCCATTGGCTCAAGACTTACCCGACGTAAGCCAAATCATGTGTACAGGCAGATATCGCACTCAGGAGAAAGTGTCTCCCTTACCAAGTCAAGAAGGCTGCCCAGTGGCTGCCACTCAGGAAGGAACAGGCAACATCCTTTCCTCTGGTCCGCCAAAGCTGTCAGAAAAGTATTTCAGGTCGATGATGAAGGCAGTGAGCCTTTCTTCCACTGACTCTGAGTCAGAACTGGAGTTTCTGAAAACACAAGGCCCTGCCCTCTCAGAAGACAGAGTAGAACAGCAAAAAAACTACGGAGAAGCAAGAAACCACGGCTGTCTTAGAAGTGTTAGCTGCAAAAAGTCCTTTGTAGAGCAGTCAGTTTGTCAGAATTTTCGTTTGAGAATGGCGTCTGGCCTCTGTTATCAGCCTGATGGTGGTGGGAGCCCTAGTGAGCCCTCAAGTGACAGCTGCTCTGAGGAAGAGGGGAAAGCATCAGCTACCGCTGTGCTCCTAGAACAGCAGGGAGGGGACACCAGAATCACCCCTACAGATTTGAACCTAGGAAATGCATCTCTCACTGAGGCAGAGGTGACTTTGTTAAGAAACGTGAAAAGAGCTGATTCACTTAACCGATATCTACTGGAGAAAAGGGCCAGTCACCCGCAGGCAGACAGCGAACTCCAAGCACCTCAGGCCCTAGAGAAAAAGCTGTGGAGGACAGAAAAGGTTGCCATGGATCTCAGTATCACCAGCACCTCTTTGTCAGCAAGTATTGAGGGAAAATTGGCTTCCTCATCAGGGCTTTGGGGGGCTTCTGCCACCCCATCCATGAATGCAGAAGCACATGTAGAGACCATAGTGGAGGACACTAAGCCATCAGAGGAATGTGGGAAGTCTTCAAAGGACAGCACCAATGAGCAGATTATTGTGCCAAAACTGACCAGGGTCTCACCAGGGCTTTGGGGGACCTCTGCCAACTCATCCATGTCTCCAGAAGTGAATGTAGAGACCACAGTGGAGGACACTGGACTGTCAGAGGAGTGTGGGAAGTCTTCAAAAGACAGCACCAATGGGCAGATTATTGTGCCTTACAGTGAAACTCAACCAAAGCCTGAGGCTTTTTCTGGGACTCCTAAGCAGTCTCACTACAACCAAAGAGACCAGCTGGAATTAGGTAGGACTCAGGAGGAAGATGAGTCACAAGTATGTCTTGTGCAAAATAAAGCCACAAGAGGGCATATCCAGGAGGCAGCTCCAGGTACTGCATCAGGAAAGCATCCTGGTAAGAATAAGCCTCTGGCAAAGCTGTATGTGGCAGATGGTCCCCAGTTAATGAAAGATGTCACTGCCCCTAGCAGAGGACAAAAGCATGCCTCACTGTTGTCCTTCAGCACCACGGCTAACCCAGGCATTTGCAAACCCAGTAACATGCAAGCAGCAGGTGAGAAGCTGACAGGGCACTTTGATCCCCAAGTCCTCTCTGAAAGTCCAGACAAGAAGGAAGAGGTTATCAGGTCACCTTCTGCTGATAGTCTTCTGGCATCAGGAAACCTGCTTTCCCCATCAGCCTCAAAGGAGAACAAGAGGGACGAGCCACTATGGCAGCAGCTGTTTGCACCTTCTCTCCATGTCATCTCCAACAGCATCAGAATAATTCAGCCACAGACAGGGGCACATTCAGAGGTGGAGAGGGCTAGCCTAGGGAGCAGGGAGCGCGTCCAGAGGGCTTGGGAAGGGTTCAGACCCCAAAGTACCGCTTATGAGAGCTTGTGTGGTGGGGACGTGGGCAACCCTTTGGAGGCAATGGTTGACCTACAAAGCCATCAGGGAACTTCCATCCAATCTCCCTGGAAAGATGCCCCTCTCCATGCAGAATCTGAGGTAGCAGCAGCTGAAATGTCTTATGTGATGGCGAATTCTGCTACCCTGTGGCCTACTTTGAGGTCCCAAGGAAGCTTTCACAACAGAAAGCAGCCAGTCTCATGCGAAACGGACATAGTTGAGGCTGAAGAATCACCATACTTAGGCAGTCCATTGGCAGCCTTAGACATCAAACAGTCAGGAAGTCTTCCTGCTCATCCAAGATGTGTCCATTCCCCAGGATCAGGAGAAAGGAGGGCAAATCACAAGCAAAACATGATGGTCTCTGGAACAGGAGAGGGAGGCAGTAAAGGGAATGCCTTGCCACAATGCCCAAAGTTGAAAGGGGCTACCGTGTCTGGGCAGTCTGTAGCCTATGGTGCTGACAGCAAATGTCCAAGTCCAACTTCCCTCCTTGATCAGAATCTTACCCCAGCATTTGTTAGGGAAATGAAGAACTACCCAGAAGGAAGCATGGTTCAAAATAACCTAGAGACTTCTAAAAGCAGCATTATATTTAGCCCATCGGCATCCCAGGGAGAGGTGGTGACTTCTCCTTCCAGTCCACCATGCACGTCTCGACAAGGTGCTGCCCGGATCAATTCACCGTCTTTTATCGATTCTCTGCCTTACGGAAGTAGCAGTCCTGAGAAGCGAATTCCCCGGTCTGCCTCAGACACCATGCTTCCGGTTTTCCTGGAGTCTTGCAAGCTCAATGTAGACCACCAATCTAGAGGGCCCAACATACCTTTGGATCTTAGAGAAGACCAGAGAAAATCGAGATTGGCAGCTTCCAACACTGGTTTGTGCAGTATGGAGAGCCCTGGGAGAGAAGACATTAAGAAGAAAGTCACTATCAAGCCTGAAATGGCTTCTTTCCTTGCCAGGACCTATTCTGAGAAGTTGGAGAATCCCCAGGAAAAGCACAAAGCTAGTGAGAATGAATGGGAATTCTCTCCTGTGACTGAGTCAGGGAACTATGTAGCAGCTAGGAGACTGGAGGCAATACATGGAAGTGAAGGCATTCTTGAGAATGAGCCTACGGTAGGGTCTCCACAGCTTGCCCAAGGACCACCATTTCCTAAGGATCTCAGAGATCACAGCGTCCCTGTTCCCCACCCGAGGACAAAAGCAGGTAAAAAGTGTATCCTCAGCAACCTTCCGGTCAGTCTGTGGAAGAAAGATGAGAAGGAGCAGCTCTCAAGCAACGTTGGCAACACAGCGTGGGACAGAAACCACTACCATTCAGGAACTAGTGGCCAAGCCAGCCCCCAGGAGTCCGGAGATAGCCTGATGACTGATGGAGAGATATCAAGGCCTGAAAGATTCAGGCCTTGGAAGAGAAACGGTGGCCCTTTTGATGCTCAGGGACCTCTCCCACTGCCAGAGGGCTCACAGGAGGGTCTGGACACTGGCTCTCACTCTGACAGAAACTCAGCCTCCTGTGTTGCTTTTTCCTTTGTCCCTGAGCATTCTCCGAAAGATTTCTCCACCCTGGAGCTCTCTGTAGGAATTTCCTCCAGGTCTCTACAGGAGCTGAACATGAGTGTGGAGCCTCCTTCTCCCACAGAAGAGGAGAGTGGTGAGACCGTCAGTGACCTCTCCCCAGATGAATCTGAAATAATGATGCTGATGGAATTGAGGAAGTTTCCAAGATCCGCAGCTTGTGGTCAGACAGCTTTATCGAATTACAACTCAGAAGCCACCAGTCCACAGCCCTCAGATTCTGGCACTGCATCCTACCCAACCTCTTCTACTCTCTTGGCTATGCCGGTCCCAGAAGGTAGGTCATCAGACAGCCTGGTAGAGGAGCAGAACCACCATCCCAGGAGCAAAGGCTGGTTGGCACTGGAGAACGCAGATGCAATGCATTTCATATCTAGCAGTAGAAATCCCTTCCTTCAATCTTGGCAGCAGGAGGGGCCAGGGAGGATAGGCTGGAAGCAATACGTGTTTGGCAGTGCCAGTGACATCTCCTGCAGCCAGATTTCATGGAGTCTGGACACTCAGAGAGCTATTTGTTGCTCCAGTGTAGACAATGGCCTGGGCACCCCGAGCTCCCCATTCCATTCTCACCTCAGTTCATATGCCAACACCCATGGGCTGTCCAGCACCCTCAGTAGCACTGAGGGTCCTCAGGGCTTAGAAGAAGAAGGGAAGGCGTGCAAGGTTTCTCGTGTTTTTGGGAACCACCGTGGTTTCTCTGATACCTCCATAATAGTACCTTCAGCCAGGACCCCCGACAAGGTGGGCAAGGGCCTGCCTGAGGATAGCAAACTGTCTCAGGGTGAGAGCACTCTGACAGAGCAGGAGGGTCTCTCGGGGCAGATGGATGACACTGGGCCACCATACCCCACCCAGTCTGAGTCCTGGCCAAAGGCTGGCGTAGCTACCTGTGAGCAAGGGACGGTGACCCTGGCTCCGACCCCACCTCAGCCTCAGCAGGTTCCTGTGCATTGTCAGGGCTGTGTAGACATCACTTACCCAAATTCAGAGGCTGCCGTCTTCAGGTTACACCCACCCCTTGCGTCATGGGCCAGCATGCAGAACCTGTCGATGCACCTTTCCCAGCTCCTTCACAATACCTCGGAGCTGCTGGGGAACCTTTCCCGTCGGGGGACAGGTGAGAGGGAGCAGAGTGTTAAGGCCGAGGGCCCTGAAGAGGCCCCCAAGACAGTGACGATGGACAGCAGCACTCAGACCACCATGGACGTGGGCATCCAGACCGACAAGGTGGGCCCAGCCCCACAGGATGTCTCCCTCCATTCTCCTGGGGACGGCAAGTCAGCCAGTCCTCAGGAAGCCAATGTGACCCCTCCAGTACGTGGCTCCCTGGCTGGGATGGATGCCTCGGATGTTCCTCAGGAGAAGGTGGATCACCCCCCTGTGCTTCAGGAGAAGGGGCCTGGAGACACAGCTGAGAAGAAGCAGACTTCTTCCAGCCCTGGTAGCCAGAGGCATTACCTCATTGCACAGAACAACCCGGGCACCTCCCACCATAGTCTCAGTTTTCAGAAACGCTCCCTAGCCCAGGACCCGTTAAGTCTCCAAGCTTCCTCTGCTACCCTGAGTTCCCAGATGGATGGATCCTCCTGCACAGTGGTCACTAGCCCGACTTTGTTCTCTGCGTCCTCTGCCAGAGGCTCATTTCTTCAGGATGGAGGGTCCGCTTGTGAGTCCGGGACCCAGAAGAACAAGAAAGCAGGCTTCAGGGGCACCTTGTTGGTAGACAGGGCTTCCTCCCCTATCCTGACCCTCAGCGCCAACACTCAAGGTTCCCATTCTTCCTCCTCCTCCTCCAACCCTACTTGCTTCAGGGCTTCTCTTTCTCATTCCACCATATACCATCAGAAGCCTGGAGCTGCCTGGGTGGCCCCAGCGAACAATTTTTCCCAAGTCTGCAATGAAGGGGAGATCGGGAATATTTCTGGAGATAGTGGGAAGTCCGCAGGAAAGGAACCGAGCAATGGCTCTCTCCCATCTAATCCCTCTGGGGCTTTGACACAGACCCTGTGGCTTCAGGGGAGCTCAGCTTCCACATGCACAGGACCCTTCAATCACCCCCAGCAGTTGCAGGTGCGGGCCTCCTTGGGGCTTCTGGGCAGGGAAGGACAGCTGGCTAGTGCAAAGGAAAAGCGCAGCTCCTGGGAGAGGCCTCTGTACCTGTCCCTGCCCAGGACAGGGTTGAGCCCTACCAAGGGCCAGTCAGAAGCCTCAAACACCAGTAACTTTGTGGCGGAGGTGACTTTAGAGGCGGCTAACCCCGTGTTGGTTCGGCTAGCCGGCCAGAGCACAAGTTGGTGTCAGAAGACAGGCACTGATGTTGATTCCTTGGAGCAGCCCTTGAAGTCCCCCCCCACTTCAGAGAGCACCTCCTGGAGGGGAGTTCTGAACCATTGCCATGGCCCTTTCTCCATCTCCGAAGTCAGCGTGGCTCCGGGAGTTGGCAGCACAGTCAGGGACACCCGGTCGGAGGTCCTGCTGAGGTCTTGCACCCAGAAAGTCCAGGCTTCCGAACCTAGGCATTATAGCCTGAAGGACCTTCCTGTTCATAACAAGTTCAGCAACTGGTGTGGGGTTCAAGGGAGCTCCTCAGAGGGGACTGTCCCTGTGGAAGAACCTGCGAATGTTGATAGCACCTGCTCTGAGAGGATGGGGGAGAAACCAGCCCAGCCCCATGAGCCCCTGAGCCTGGTGCCCGAGCAGCTTCAGAGGGAACAGGTACAGGTGCTGGCTGGGGTCCCGTTGGAACGGGGGCCAAAGACCCCGCCCCTCAGTGTGGAGCTGGCTGAAGCCAAGCTTCTCTATGGCTTTGGAGAGACCGACGCTCTGCTGAGAGTGATGCAGAGTGGGACGGGCGAGGCTCTGGTCCCCGTCACCCCGACGAGCCCACACCGGGAGGAAAGGTACTTTCGGTAAGTCGAGGCAGTGTGAATAGTGGATGGGAGAGCTGGTCTCGAACCAAGGAGACCCCGGTTCAAGACTTGCCCCTGACAGCCTGGCTGTGTCCTGGCTGGACAAGTCGCTTCTCCTTTATGGCTCTAAGCCATTGGTGTCAGATGGGACCACTAAGCCATTTCTGAGGATCGCTGTGGGCCCTCTATTAACTTAGTTTCAAAATGTAATATTACCAGTGTTTTATTACATCTTTATGTATTTTGTTAAATATTTCCCAATTACATTTTAGTCTGGTTTGGGCCACACACTAATCAGGGGGCCACCTGTGGCCTGCAGGCCTCATGTGTGACACCGCTGCTTAAGACGACTCTTAAGACTGTAAATTTTTTTACTTGTAAATAGCATTTTATTTTTTCCAATTACATGCAAAGATAGCTTTCTGCATCATTTATTTATTTATTTATTTTTGGTTAGGCAGTGGGGTTAAGTGACTTACCCAGGGTCACACAGCTGGTAAGTGTTAATGTGTCTGAGGCCGGATTTGAACTCAGGTCCTGCCGAATCCAGGGCCGGTGCTCTATCCATTGTGCCACCTAGCTGCCCCATGAGTATTTATTTATTTATTTTTTTGGAGCATTATTTTTTTTTAAGATTTTGAGTTCTAAATGTTTCTCCTTCCTTCCCCTCTCTTTCCCCAAGACAGCAAGCAATAGATTATACATGCACGATCATGTTAAACATATTGCCACAGTATCTAAGACTGTAAATTGAAGAAAAGGTGCTGACTTGTATTGGTAGAGGGAGGAACTCATCACCTCTGGGTTCCTTGTATCAGTGAAATCACCATCCCTGTCCCTATCCTAGGGGTGTTAGGTGTGTCGTGAATAGAGCCCTGGACTCACAGGAAGACTTGAATTTGAACCCAGCTTCAGATATTTAGTCGCTATATGACCCTGTGCCTTAACCTCTCTCAAACTCAATTTCCTCATCTGTAAAATGGGTAATAATAGCACCTAACTGACAAAGTTGTTGTGAAGATCATAGAGGTAAAATTAATAGCCTGGGGAAAGGTGGGGGAGGTGGGGCTGGAGTATTTCCAAGGACAAGAGAAAGGCTTGTTCAAAAAGGAAAGAGAAAGGAGGAATAGAAATTCCTCCTCAAATGATGAGCCCTGTGAAGACGAGACCACAGGCAAGAAGAGATTCACCATCCAAGTATTCAGTTGTATAGCAATAGAGATTAAGTAAAAAAGAAAAACCAAAAAACTGGGATTTGTTTGTGAGATCCTGTTATTCTTACCTGGGATGGTGGGTCCCCTTAACCCTTCATTCAAGGTGAGCGGTCTGCAGACTGCCACATGGAGGAGATGAGTGTGGGACATGGGTTCAAGATTGGGGAGAGGTTAGGTCCAGGGCTGGCTCAGGCTCTCTTGCTGGAGACAGAGGAGGGTTAGTTAGGTGCTAGGGAGTTGTAGATGTCTCTGATCCCATCCTTTCTTAGGCACTTGAAGACCGTTGAGGTGATCCAGAGAGAGCGGTCGGATAGACTTCAGAACTTTCGTCGGGCCCGCAGCCTCAGCCCTACGAAGCGTCTCAACTTCCTGCCCACCCCAGAAACACTTGTCCGGGATCCTGACCTGCCTAGCCGTCGGCGAGAATACCTGCAGCAACTTCGAAAAGATGTTGTGGAGACCACTAGGCAAGGACGGGCCCAGAGCTCCCCCAGCGGGGGTTGGGCACGGGGGGGGGCAGGGTGGGAATCAGAGTTTTGTAATGTCGGCCATAGTGAAGGACTCTCAGGACTGGCTTTTTTTTTTTTTTTTTGGGAAAGAGGCGTCGCTGGAGTCTTCCCTTCTGGTCTGTCTCTGTTGAAGAGACAAATCAAACTGGAAGAAAGGGATAGGTGAAAGAAAGGATGGGGGTGTCTTTGTGTGTATATGTATCTATACGTATTGTTCAGTTCTTTTGTCACGTACGACTCTTTGTGACATTTGGGGATGTCTTGGCAAATACACTGGAGTGGTTTGCCACTTTCCTTCTTCAGCTCATCTTACAAATGAGGGAAACTGAGGCAAAGAGAGTTAAGTGACTTGCCCAGAGTCACACAGCTAGTGAGTGTCTGAGGTCAGGTTTGAACTCAGGAAAATGAGTCTTCCTGACTCTAGGCTTGGCACGCTATCCACTACTCCACCTAACTGCCATATGTGGATATGGATATATCCATATATACATATATGTATACATTTATGTGTATCGCTCATGATATAATAATGTATGTATAATATATCCCACATATGTATAATACACATACATGAAAAAGATAAGAAAAGGATGAGGAAAGGAGATGGAGATAAACAAAGCAGAAAGACAAATGAAGAGAGAGTTGTCTTGGGAAAAGGGCAAACGGAGTGGAGCCAGATGGGCTTTGTTTCAGTCACCTATAGCCTAGAGGTTTGGGAAACCAAATTTGGGTCTGGGATTCCTAAGTTCTATTTAAGCCTTTATTTCTGGCATGCCTAGATGTGGGCCCTGAGCCCCAGGTCAGTTCTTTGAGCTCCTTTGTATCCCTCTGGACATCTGGGCAGAGACCAGCAAGCTATTCAGGGGTGGGCTGAGGTGCGGAGGGAGGGAAGTGGGATCTCTGGCTTCCTGGTTGTGTGAAGAGCTTGGCATTTCCTCGTGCTCCTGCTGTAATCCTCGCCAAAGATACCGGCGTCTAGGTTCACATGGGATGTGCGGCATGGGGCTGAGTCAGGGCCGCTTGTCTTTCATCCCTGTGGGGAGGAGTCATCCTCGAACGCCTTTCCTCCCCTTCAGGAAGCCGGAGCCTGTGTCAGATGCCAGAGGTCACCAGCTCTCTGACATAGAGGTGTTGCTCCGAGACTACCAGCGGGCCAGGGAGGAGACCAAGATGGAGATTGCTCGAGCGCGAGACCGGCTGCGGGAGCGAGCGGAGCAGGAGAAGCAGCGCATCCGCCAACAGATTGTCTCCCAACTACAGCGGGTGTGTGTGTGACGGGGGCTTGGAGCTGGCATCCGTGCTTCTGCAGCCTGTCCCCTGTTGGCTGTCTCTGGTGCCTCGGAGAGCCAGGGTCACAGCCTTGCGTGACATAGACCAGCCGTGGCCTGACTGGCCCACCCTGATGGACCTGCCTATCCCGGGGCAGTTGGGGGAGCTTTGGAATGGGGTGGGAGCTCCTGGGGGTTTCAAGGGAGCTTCCAAGGATGGTTGCCCAATGCCTTTCTCTCCCCAGGAAGAAGCAAGACTTCACACCCTGGTCAGTGTGAGCACTCTTTGCACCACTAGCTCTATGGACAGCCTTTCTTCCAGCCCTACCTCCGGCTATGATAGCAGCAACCTGACCTTAGCGAGCCAGAGCCAGCCTTCAGAGAAGCAGGTAAGGGAGGAGGAGGATGGTGAAACCGAACTGGGGAAAGGGCAGAGAGAGGGCAAAGCAGGGGAAATGCCCAGACGGTGTCCCCAGCTGGGACTGATTCAGCTGGGTTTCTGCCTTATGGCAACTGAGGAGGCAGATGGACAATCCTCTTAAGTCACTCTTTTGAGTTTTGGTCTTGGCCGCTCACTGCCTGTCTCTCTCTGGTGTATTCAGTTCTCTTCCTGGTTCTTTCCTGCTGTCTTGGAAACCAAAGTCAGAGAGCACAGAGAGGGAGAGAGCTGGTCAGCAGTGCTGGTCACAGCAAAGAGGTCAGAGGGTCAGGATGGAAAAAAAAAAGTGTTAGATATGACTTCAGGAAAGGGGTTGGTGGTCTCTATGAAGATGGGGGAAAAGTGCTCCTAGAATCAGAATGATGGATCTCTTCGTTATGGTCAGGGTCAGAAGGGGAGGGTCCCACCCATCTCCTTGATGTCCTTCCTGTTCTACTAAGTTTGTTTCCCACCTCAGTGCCACCCCTCCCCAACATCCCCCCTCTGCTCCCTGCCGCGGTGGCTGAGCAGGGCAGGGAGGAGAATGGGTTAATTCCACTGGCTCTGGTCACTTCCACCAGCCCTGTTTATTGATGTGAACTTTGGGCCAGTACTGGAGGCTTTGGGGCGTGGTTGGTCAGTGCCAAGAGAAATGGACCTGTAGTGGCCCTAGGGACCTGGGACTAGAGAGCAGATTGTCCGGGGAATGAATTGTCCAGATTTTTGCCATTTTCTATCACCTACCCCCATCCAAATCCCAGCAATCCAAATGAAAAAGTCCCTCTTGGGCCATTTCAGGTGAATAATTATGGTGGAATTTTGAGGTGGGTGTTGAAGTCAGTGGGAAAAGTACATAACTTCGACACTCCTCCTTCCAGTTCTGAGGGTTCTCTGGGGCCTGTGTCTCTGTCTTTTAGGGGAATGCTAACTTATCTGGCTTCAAAGAGATGGCTAGAGGAAATGTACGGGGCCGCTCTGTGGTGAGAAACCATAAGCTCTACATGATGGGTCCTGCACAGAAGAACTTGGGTCACAGTAAGTAGGGAAGAAGGGAAGCTAAGGTGTGTTGGCTTTGAGGGCTGTTTCCTGAGAGATCCTAAAGAGGGTGAGGGAACCATTAGCTTCGAGGCTGCTTCCTGCTCCAGAGTTCCTGTCCCTTCATGTTGCTGTCCCTCATCCTTATCTGTTTCCTTCCCTCTCAGAGCCTGGAGGCAAAAGCCACCAAGTCTCCTTTGATGGACCGCAGAAGTCCCTCATCAGTCAGTCAGATTCGGACAACTGCCTTTCTACCTCCCCGTGCACCCTCTACCACGATCTGGTCAAGCACATCCTGACCAGCACGATGGCTGAAGTGAGCATTCAGCTGCCAGGCTTTTTTCTAGAGGAGAGGAAGGAGGACAGGGAAGAGGAGGGGAAAGGGCTTTCATGTGGGTTAGGAGAAGAGGTGCCCAGGAAATGAGATTGCATTGCAAGAGAGCCACATTGAGCAGTGCCTGGCAACTCAGTGTGGCCATTGTCTACTTTCAGGTGATGGCTGCTTGTTCCGACAACCTCCAGAATCTCTTCAGCTGCCAGGCCACTGCAGGCTGGAAGTGAGTTCCTGTGACTTCCCTGTCCTGGGCTTCCTAAGACACAGAATTTGACCCCAACATTTCACTGTCACCATCCCCATGACCCCACCATTCCATCTTTGTGATCTAAGACCCCAGCCTTTCCTGACTCTGATCTTGTCCTTGAATAACCCTCTGGGGCCCATTTCCGTAATTTTGAAATTTTGTTTTATTTCATTTAACACTTTCCTTCACCTTTTCCCTCCTCTCACAGCAAAAGGAAAAAAAAGAAAAACAAAATCTCTTACAATAATAATCATAGTCAAGAAAAACAGATTCCCACATTGGCCACATCTAAAAGTGTATTTCTTATTCGGCACCTTGAGTCCAACCCCTCTCTGTCAAAAAGCGGGTAGTAACATGTTTCATCCTCAGTTGGCCCTCTGGAATCATGGTTTGTTGTTGTATTGATCAGTTTCTTTAAAGTCTTTCAAAAGTTTTTTTTTTTTTTTTTAATAACAATGTTGTTAATAGTAGACATGGTTTTGCTAGTTGTGTTCACTCTGTGCCAGTTCATTTAGGTCCCTTTCATCATTTCTCCTATCATAGCAGTATTCCACTGGATCCATATGCCATGATTTGTTTAGCTCTTCTCCAGTTGTCCAGCACCCGTCTGCACCCAGTTTCCATTTTTTTTTTTTGCCATCACAAAAAATGCTGCTATAAATATTTTTGTACATACAGATCCTTTTCTCTTTCTTGGAAGACCTCTTAGTGGGTCACTGAGACAATGAGTACGAAAAGTTTTAGTAACTTTTTTGGGCATGGCTCTAAATTGCTTTTCAGAGTGCCTAGAACAGTTCCCAGTTCAACCAGCGAGTGCATCAATGTGCCTATTTTCTCACAGCCCCTCCAGCATTTGTCATTTCTGTTTTTGGTCAGATTTGCCAATCTGATAGGGTATATGCTTCTTTTAATTATTAGGGATTGGGAGCATTTCTTCATATGGCTATTGTTAGTTTGGATTTCTTTCCTCTAGAATTGTCTGTTCTTTGATCATTTATCAATTGAAGAATGTCTCTTATTTTTATAAATGTTAATCAGTTTCTCAAACGTAGTGGAGATGAGATCTTCATTAATGAAACTTGCATAGATTTATTGGGGTCCATTTTTAATGACCCCATCCATCTTCCCCCTCCCCTTGCCTCTCTCCTCTCACTCAGGTACCAGGGGGAAGAAAAGGATGTGCTGACATATTATAAGGGATTTCCCTCCGCTACTCGGCATGGTTTCTTGGGGGCTGGGGTGGTGCCTCAGCCACTCCCTCGAGTTTGGGCAGCTGTGAGGGATCCTACGATGTGGACCCTGTATGACAAGTCCATCCAGACTGCCCAGTTGTATCAGAAGGTGACCAGCTCCATCAAATTGGGTGAGCCCAAGGCCAGGGTGTGGCTTAACATATTGGACACTACAGAGACCTTTGTTTTGTAGAGCAAGAAGGGAAAGATGGGAATCCTACAAGGATGAGGAAGAGGGGAGGGGAGGGCAGGGCAAGGGCTGGGTGAAGGAAGTTAAAGGTAGCCCTCTTCCATGGTCAGGTGCCCATGGGATCTAAAGTGACAGAGCTTCCATTTTCTTAATCTTGTGGTAAGTCTAGCCCAGCTGAAGTGGTGGGGAGGGGGAAATGGAATGAGCGTTTAGTAGGCTCCTCATGTGTGCTAGGCACTGTCTTAAGTACGTTTCATAGCTTGTTTTTATCCTCATAACAACCCTGGGGGGTAGGTGTTGTGATTATCCCCATTTTTATAGATGGGAAAACTGAGGCAAACAGGCAAAGCAATGCCCAGAGTCACACATTTTGGAAGTCTCTTGAGGCTTCATTCGAACTCAGGTCTTCCTGACTCCAGACCCAAATGCTCTGTTCACTGTTCCAGGCTGCCTTTAGCAGAAGGGCAGTGGTCTCTGATGCTTGAGATGCAGTGCCTAGGGCAAGGGAGAGGGGGAAAAACGGGGAGAAGGCATGACTTTCTTCTGACTTCTTACTCTTGTAGTGTACCTGGTCAGCAATACCTCACTGAGCTGCCTGAAGCAACCTCGGGATTTCTGCTGTGTCAGCTCTGAGGCCAAAGAGGTCAGTTTGTGTGGAGGGGGTGGGGAAGCTTCTGGGGCTCAGTCTTTGTGGGACGGTGGGGAACAGGAGGCCACCACAGTCATCAAGGCAGAGCCCTGCTAGCCAAAGCTAAGATGTGGACCCTTGCCCAGACCCCCTGGATAGCATCCAATACCTTCTCTGTTTTCAGGGACAGCTGACCATTATGGTAGTTCAGTCAGTGTATGACAAGTCATTGCCACGGCCCAGCAAAAACATGATCCGTGGGGAGATCTTGCCCAGTGCCTGGGTCCTGCTGCCTCACACTGTGGATGGGAAGGAGGTTACTAAAGTCATTCATATGGTCCAGGTGAGCCGCTCATACCTTGCAGCTTTGTGGAGGCAGAACTTAATGCTGGCCTAGGCCATGGCCTGGGAGGTCTCATAGGTCTTGGCAGTAACTTGATGACTTGGCGGACCTGTATCCAGCTCCATGACTCTGGGCCATTAACTGAAAAAAGAGATGGAAATCCCAAAGGAGCCGTTGTGGTCCCAAGTGTTGGTTAAGACTGTGGGGGAAATCAGCCATAGGTGAGGGGCTTTTATTCAGAAGTAGCTTCAATATTTCCTCATTAAGGAGACAATGGGCCCCTCAGAGTAGAGAAAGGGGCATGATCTTCTCTGCAGTCCTGAGAGCCACCATTTCCTTCCTGGGCCAGAGGTTGCCAGAGGTCCTTTGGCTGTTCTTAGGCCTTCTAGCAGTGGGGTCATAGCCATCATCACTCTATGACGTGGGGGTGGAGAAGAGGCTCTTGTTGGGACACATAGGATATAATATGGTTTAGCCTAGCTCTCAACTCCAGTGCCTAGAATCCTCTCCAGGCTCTAAGTCAGTCTGCTAAGGGGTCACAGAGAATAGCAGTATAAGCTATGGGCACAGTAATTTTTTCCTCAGATACAACTTAGGGTTCGTGCAGAGGAGTCATGTCATTCTAACCTAGACACTTGTCTTACCATCAAGTATTTCCTTTTCTGCCTTTCTTATTTCAGGTGGAACTGGGGGCTCCAGGCCTCCCCCCTGGGCTGCTGACTCACTGTGCCAAGCAACAGCCATTGGTAATAGCAAACCTGGCTTCCTTTCTCTGTGGTTAATACCAGACCCACAGAGATGGTTCTACTGAGAGACAGGCCCAGAAGGTGGCCATGTAAAGACCCTGTAGCAGATTTATGGCAGAGTTTACAGCAACATGGAGAGAGCGACAGTGGGGTGGGGTAGTCAGCAGCACAGTCCAGAATTGTTGGCAAATAAACACATTGCCACATGTGGCCCCACTGCAGAATGAGGGGGCCTGAACCTCTTGGCCCTGGCTGTGCAGTGAAGGGACCACTTTTTCCAGACCTACTTACCTCTGCGTCAGTGGCCCAATCATATTTTGTGCCTCATAAAATAGTCTCGTCTCTCTCTGCTCCCTTTCCTTACACTCCAACCCCACAGCTGCTCTTCTGTTTGGTTTTTGGGTCATATAGCCTGTGGGCCAATCGTTGGGTCCCACCTAACCGAGTTGGGAGAACTCAGTGAAAGGGTGGGGAAGGGTGGGCTTTTCCTAGTGAGGTGGCAGACTCAGTGACCACATAAGCTTGTATTCACGTGGCTGAGCAAAGCAGGTATTGGCATCCAAGGCCCTGCTTAAATCTGCCTCCTACATTGAAGAGGGAGGGAAGGACTTGTGGTAGGGATAGGAGTGAGGCCCCTGAGAAACTAGATAGAACGAGAAGGGCTTTGAGGAACAGACATGTCCTCACCAGGAAGGCAGTTCAGAATCCTTTCCTCCAGTCTTAGACATTCACAGATTTGTACTAATTTTGTTCTTTCCTCTCCTCTCGGCCTGCCTTCCCTCTGGCTGAAAAAAACAGCCAGCCCTGACGATCTTCTGGTTTCCTGTCACCAACATCCCTCAAGTAGATGCTCATTCTGCTGTAAAGCAATGAGCTTTTATTAAGGATCAACATGGGGCCCTCAAATAGGCAGAGTGAAGGAGCCCTGACCAGGAACCAGAGGCATGTCTAGTTGAGAACTCATTAAATGGGAAAGGTGACGGAGAGGCTTCACCTCACCTCATCCCCCATGTCCCAGATTCAGCTTTAGTCTGGCTCTACCTACTTTCCAGGGCCAAGCTGAGGGGGAATGGAAGAGTAGCACTTATTCTGTCTTCCCCTTTCCTACATGACTACCTCCCATTTTGTCATAAGGGTCAAAGTGGGTAGGCCATTCCCTTATTTCAGTACCGAATAGCTCTTGGTAGCAGATTATACTGGGACTAGCCAGAATGGGGACAAGTGTGGGTAAAGGGCAAGTTCTGTACAGTATGGCAAAATTTTATTTTTTTAAGGCTTTTACAGGCCTCCTTGCCTCACCTCCACACTTTCTCCTCCTCTACTATAGTTCCAGGTTAAGTTATTTGTATTATTGATTGCAGGTTTTTTTTTAAAGCTGTTTTTAAACTTTATTTTTTAAGCAATACAATCAACAGTTGATATTAAAATTCTTATTTATGTACCACTCTATCCCCCATCCCTTTTCAAATATTTGTCACTACTAGACTAATGGCTATATTTGGTCAGAAACATTAGAAATATGGGAACTCTGTGTGTGTTTAGATTATGAAGGCTAACCTTGTGTTACATATAGGCCAGGTCATGTGACCTGTGAGCTAAGAATGGTTTTAAGATATATTAAACATTACAGGTGGCGGGTTAGGTTTGGCCCAAGGAATGCAGTTTACTGACTGTAGTTCAGGTAGTAGTGTCAAACGGTTGGCATTCCCCATAAAGGTCATTTAGCCCAATCCAACGAGGGCATACTGAGGGCCTCTTGTGCAATGCTTGCCCTGGTCAGTGATGAAGAGCTGACTTCATCTGACAAGTCAGTTTACAATGTTGTCAGAAATGAGTGGATGGACCAGTGCCAATCTACTTTCACAACTGGCAGGGATTAAAGTTTTTAAAATGCAAAAATGAAATTCAAAATTTAAATTCATTGAAGGAATAAAAGGTGACAGTAATTGTGTTAATCAGAGCCTATCAGAGCTCTTTGTCAACCTGTTAGTCATCTGAGTTTCTGGGAATCAGGATGCCTGTCTCCCAGGTCAAGGATACTTCTTGTGGATGTGGCCACTGCTAGAAAAAAATAAAGGCCTTTCCCCTTTGGCTGTTAGCTCAGCAAGCTTAACTTCTGATCCAAAGGCTGTGACTGTGTTCAGGACCTTGTTATCTTGGGCTCCACTCCTAGCTCAGCTGGGAAGGGGGTGAGTGTATAGCTTTTCTATGTCTTACACTGAGCTAAATCCCAGAGCATTTTGATGGAGTCTGGAGCAGTGAGGGAAGATGGTTTTCAAAAGCAACTCCTGTCCCTCTGTGGGTAGTAGGAGTAGCCCTCTTGCCTTGAAATCTTGGTCCTGGTACTGAGCCATTCAGACTTTGACTGCTGGGGTCTGAGATGAAGGAGAAAGTGTCTACC
Organism: Vombatus ursinus; assembly: GCF_900497805.2. Lineage (NCBI taxonomy): Eukaryota > Metazoa > Chordata > Mammalia > Diprotodontia > Vombatidae > Vombatus > Vombatus ursinus. The sequence goes on along the minus strand of NW_020954572.1, from coordinate 19,210,774 downwards.
TCTTCCCTGAGCCAAAGGATAAGCACTCTTTCAGTCTTGGTGTTTGTTCATCTTCTAGCTGTAATTCCATGATGATCCTGGAAGTGCCCATGGTGAGTGAATGAAAAGTGTAACCCCTAAATTAGAGCCCATACTGTCCTGGCCTTTTCTCTGTAGAGAAGGCAATGTGTGTATCGAAGTACCAGGTCTCCTACTCGGCCCAGTTCAGAATTTCATGCTCAGAAGGCTGAGAGCCGTGGAAGTTCAACTTCAACAATTAAGAACAAACCCTTGTTTGTTCTCCCAAAGCTACTGATTATAGGGGCATCCACATACTTTCAAACCCCATGTCTCTGTGGCCCTTTATCTTTTGGAAGGAAGAGACTTAAAATAACCCTAGAACACCAGGTCCTTTGACAAAGTGGTATTTAATATTTTTTAAAAAAATCTACTCCCTCCTCCTCCCCCATGGGTTTCCTTTCCTGGTTCATAGATAGATAGCATTTAAATAAGATCAGGCCCAGCCTGGCTTGCCTGAAACTGGGCCTGTTGGTAAAGCTGGGTTTTATACAAGCGAGGTGTTGTCTGTTGCTGGTATCCATGATGCATTTTGAGGAAAAAAATATCTAGGCACAGAGCTGAGGAAATTGAAACTCCCAAAGCTCTACCTACATTTTTTTAATCTTCCTAATATATGAGCAGAAGTCAGTCTCCTGCTTTTCTAAAACCACAAAGTCCGAAGAAGCTTCTGGGAAAGATGGCTGACCCCTCCAAACTCTCTCTCTCTCACAACATCCATTGGCATATCATTCTGTTGAAGAGTCAAAGTGATAAAAGCTTCCTCTTCTTCCCTGGTAGAGGGGCCCCTGGTCTCTCGTCACCTTTGTCCTGAAGATAAGACTCTGTTTTCTCCAGAGCTCTGGGTAGGAAATGTGAAGACTTTCCTCACCTTTGTCCACTGGGACTGATGATGGTGGCTCAGGATGCTTCTCCTTTCCACCTTCTGGTAAGGATCACTGGGTGGACAGCTCCTTGCAGGACAGGGCTAGGCTCCTGGTTCCTTCACGGAAGCTGTAAGTCTGCTGAGGGCCAGAGCTTTTGATTGTGAGTTCAAAGGCAGGACCTCATTTACTGGCCCTAACTCTGGGCCAACACAGTCCCACGAGGTGGTCTCATCAACTCACAAGCTCTTAGCCGGGGTCCTGGTACCTGTGGCTCAGCCAGAAATAGGCAAGACAGTGTTGCGAGCTCCTCAGAGAAGTCCTAGGGGGAGGGGAAGGTATAGGGAATGGCAATAAAAGACAAATTCTTATCAGTTTCAAAGGTGTCAGCAGTGACCAAGTGACATCATCCTTGTTGGCTCCCTTCAGGTTTGACCTGAAATCTCTTCCCATTTCTTCCCTGGGGGGCCCAAAACAAAGATGAGAGTGGCTCTGATAGAAGGCTTAGGAGTCACTGTATATATGGTTTTGAACTGGGAAGCTAGGTAATGCAGTAAGTGGATAGAACATTTGGGCCTCGAGTCAGGAAGACCTGAGTTCAAATCCAGCCCCACAGACACCTCCTAGCTGTGTGACCCTGGGCAAGTCACTTCACCTGTTTACCTCAGTTTCCTCAGTTGTAAGATGGGAATAATAATAGCACTTACCTCCTAGGGTATTTGTGAGGATCAAATGGGCTAATTGTAAAGCACATAATAAGCACTATATAAAAATGCTAGCTATTGGTTATTATGATCTGGCTTTGGACAACTCAATCCTGTTATCTCCCCAGTTTAGCACTTTCCTCTAACAACCCAATCTTAGCACAACTCCTAAGCCTGTAGTCTCATTCAGGATCAAAAACCAGTCTGAACCCCCCAAGATGGAGCCAAGATACCTTACCTCAGGCCAGGGCGCCTGGTGGAGACTCCTCAGGCAGGTTTCTATCTCCACCCTTCCCATTAGCCCCCGGTCCACCAGTCCCCGAAGCAGAAACAACAGCAGGTCCCACTGCAACACAAGAGTCATGTTAGACAAAGGCCAGAGGTACAGATCGAGGCAGAGACCTATGCTGCAGAATCAGCTCTAGGACGCCAGGGACCCACCTCTCTCGGCCGTGTATCTGCCAGAAGTCCCACGTTTCTTGGACTGAGCAGCAGCTGCAGTGGAACAGGTACTTGGAAGTCCTCATGCCAGAGGGAAAGAAGCATCTGCAGAAGTCCTCGGGCTTCCCCCCTTTCCAGCCTGTGTGGGCCTGGAGGCCCCAGGGTTGGGACTTGGTCAGCAACTGTAGGGAAAGAGGGAGGCAGTCCCTGGGCCTTTCCAGGGAACATCCAATGTGGGCATCTGTTCAAGGTCCCTTCCCTCCCTCCATCTGGGGCTGCAGTGCACAAGCGCACACATCCGAGGAGCTGGGATGCCGTACCAAGAAAAGAGGCCAATTCCACAGAGCACTTTGCAAGCTGCTGCTCAGAGATCGGGCACAGGAACTGTAAAGATCAAGAAGAGGGGGAGGAAGGGAACTGAACATCAGCAACCAGAACAACTAAAAGCATCTCCCCAGCTGAGTCCCGTCTCACCTGCCGGCACTGAAGCATCTCCTTCAGCTGCCGCAGGAGTGTCTCCAGCTGCTCTGGGGTAATTCCCTCCTCGGGATCCCGGGGCCCCACAGTGAGAGCGAGCACATCCTACAGAAGGAAAGGGGGGCAGGGAGGGAGAACCATCACAAGGGGCACGAGAACAACTCCTGGGTCCCCTGACTGCACTAAACAGAGCAACTGCTCAAGAACTGGGGGCAGCTAAGGTCAAGAGGTGGGCAGAGGCCTAAGCAGTGGCTTGGAAAGAAAAGGTTATAGCACTAGAAGGCCCCTCCTCCCCCCCTTATTCTAGGGCTGGGGTAGGGCCAAAGCTAATCATTCTCCCAGGGGCAGTTCTACCTATTCCTTAAACAGGACAGGGAAGGAGAGAAGGATCTCTTGATAATCCTTCCAGGCATCTTAAGCTCTCCTAGTTTCTTTTCCTCTTTTTCTGTCCTTCCTGGAGTGAGAAAATAGCTGGTCCAGCCCCTCTCTCTATACTGAAGGCCTCTCCAGCTTTCTCTTCTCCCTCCTTTCCTACTCAATCCTATTTTCCAAACCTTTACATATCTGTTATTCTTTTCCAGACCATCCCGACAATACCACATTTCTGAACCACTGCCCCCTTAAATCCTTTGCTAACATTCACTCTCCTACTTGCACCTGATGTGTGGCATCAATCTGGCTAGTGGGCTGTATTTTCCATTTCCCACTTCTAGACACCCAAGAATAATAGGAATGGAATTCAGAAGGCAACTTATCAAATAAATAGAGTTCATTGATGAATGGAAGAAATGGAGAATAACCCAGGGGAATGGGAGAGAGCTGCATCTTTGAATACTAGAATGGAGGTAATGAGAGGGGCAATGGGGGCAAGGGGAGCTGTGTACTTTGATCTCGGAGATGAGGTGGGAGGGGAGGGGAGCATGGTGCTCACAGGCACGGGAGCAGCCCCTCCTCTCCCCCTGGGCAGCTACATCAGGACCCTGGGCTCGAAGTGTTCTGCTCAGAGCGGCTTTCACCTCCCTCCGGATCAGGGCTACAGGCAAGAAAGAAGAGTCACCTAAGCCAACCTTTAAGCCAGGCCTTTCCACACATTCTGGACTTCGGTCATTTCTTCACTCCCCCAGGACTTTACCTGTGATGTTGGCTGATAACCAAGAGCAGGCCTTCTCCATTGCAAGACCTACAGCAATATCCTCTGCACTCCTCAGGACCTGTGACACATATCACCAACACCACCATGATAAACACAAGAGGAGGAGTTCTGTCTCCAGTGAGGGGAAGCAGCTCTCACAGTGTCTTCTGCATCCTAGTGGGATCCCTTTGTCTCCCCCACCCACCCTGCCCATGTGCTAGCTTTACTGAACCTCCTACATACGGCTGAGGAAGTCTCCTCTGGCAGCAGCACCCGCACAGCCTCAGGGGCCTTCTTTCTGCAAAATCTGAAACGAGGAGGAGGAAAGATACAGAAAGATGCCTGAGTCCAGAGGCCATGAATTAAAAGAACACATATTATCTTGTTTGAGATCACTACAGGTCCTTCGTCTAGAGGGATTCCTATCTGGCTGACAGGAGACAGCAAACAGCTGTACCTGGAAGATCCTACCAAGTCTTAAAACAACTTTTGTGTGTGTGTTCCAATGCAGAGTGACATCTATTTGGTAATTTACAGTCCCAAGTGGCTGAGGCAATCAGGTGACTTGCTGTGCCTCTGTTAAAAGTTACGTTTAAGTTACTCACTTTTTAAAAGTTCTATGTGGAAAGGGAGATGGGTAAGGATTATTGGGACTGGGAAGAAAAAAAAAACCTCACCAAGGGAAATGAGAAAAAAAGTGTCAAGGAAGTTCTACATAAGACAAGGACAAACAGCTCCACAGAGAAGAAGCATGGGCTCCTTTCTATGACCTCCCGCCTCTGCTGGGCAAGTGGCCACCTCAGGGTTTCCTCGTGCTGAGCCTAAATCTCTTCCACATCACTCTTCAGTTTGCCCTCCCTTCATTTCCTTGCTTAGATTTTTTTTTTCCTCTTAAGGCAAATTTTCACCTTCATGGGACGAATGAGTTAAAGGTCCCAGGAACGGGACACAAGGTAAGGGATAAGGGAGAAAGAGAGAGAGGGTGGAGAGAAGTTCAGAGATTTTTGATTCTTACTCTCGCCCTTGGGTCAAGGCTTGTGTCCCCTCTGGGCAGATCTGTTCACACAATGCCTCCAAGAGTTGGGCTGGGGCGCCCCCTTCCTGTTCCTGCTCCCCAAGTTGCTCCTGCAGAAGTGATTCTGCTTGGCGTACTAGGTCTGCTACAAATGTTGCCCTATATTGGGATATTTAGGGAAATTTAGTCAGAAAATGTTTAATAAGTTAACTACCCCCAACCCCCCATCCCCTTCAGTGCAGTACAAAAGGGGATGGGGGAGATAAGGCTCAGGCCTCTCACTTAATGTGTTTGACACAATTGGATCCAATTCTCTCAGCAACGAATTCCACAGTCCTTCGAAGAGAAGGTGGTTGGTTGTGGAAGAAGGCTTGGGCTAGCTCTGCCTATGTGAGAATAAATAAGACAAAGGGACCCTAGGTCAGGTCAACTGGTTTCTTAATTTTTTTCATCCTTTTAGTAATCTCTGCTGTCATTCTCTACCTCACCTGCAGCCCTTGGGATGTTCTGGGGGCCTGAGGTCCTAGGGCAGTAGTTGAGGTTGGGGTAATTTTTCTCACAAAGCCCCCGCCCCGTCCACTGCTACCAGATACCCAGGAAGCGAGCAGTTTCCGTAGTTCTCCTGGAGTAAGAGAGAGACTCCCATCATCCTAGAAGCTCCTTCTAGATTATGGAATCTCCTGAGATGTGGAGCTCATCATTTCCTCAAGTAATGAACTTGTACTGAGTACTTGAGGGAAATTGGAAAGCTGTCACCTTAGAAGGTCAAAAAACTGCAGAGAGGTGGAGAGCTATAGCCAACCCCTCACACTGATCACCAGGATTTTACCCTGTAAGAGGGTCAGATGCTTACCAATGAAAGGGCAGCAAGTGTAGAGAAGTTGTTGATCTACAACAGGCATCGTGTCCTGGGAGAAGGGAAAGTGAGATGCAGGTCATCTCATCAAAACATTTACAAATGAGGAAATTGATTTGCTTAAGGTCACACAGAAAATGGCAGAGGTAGGATCTGAAAACAGGTTCTCTGACTCCAAAATGAATAATGCCATTTTCACTATACTACTCTGTGGACACACACATGCACACTGACTAGTGAAAGCCCCATGTGGTAGGAAGTTCAATTATCAGCCATTTATATTTTGCAGATAAGGAAAGTGAGGTTCAGAAAGGTTAAATGACAGGTCCTGAGTCACACAATTAAGTAATAGGCAGCACTGGAACTTGAATTCAATTCCAGTCCTGGGCTCTTCTGTCCCTTGGCCCCATCACTCACTAGACCCTGCACCAAAGCCACTGTGTCTCCTTCCAAGGTATCTGGCCGGCCTTCTGCCAAAAAGAACAAATCTTCTGGAACTGTAGGGATCTGGGAAGAGGTCAGGGCAGACACAATCAGTTTTTCAGAAAATTAGCATTCACTTTTCTTCATAGTAGCTCTCAGTGAGACTAGAATATCCTCCCCGCAACTTTAAGACTTGGACACCTGGTCCCAACTGTGCTCAAAACCCCAAACACCCTCCTTTCCCAATACCTGGAAAAGCCATCCCAGCACAGCAAGGAGCAGCAGTTTGTTCAAGAAACATATTCTTCTTTTACTCTCTCCTGATAAGATCAGGCTCCTAGAAGCAATTGGATGGTGTGAATGAAGTTTATGAAAAAGAGAGAGAGGACTAATAGGGATGGGGAACATTCCTAAAGGGACTAATGTGTTGCCGACATCCACCCTGCTGGATAGCAAGTAAGGACAGATTGATGGATGAGCAAATATATACACGCTATTTTTCCAGGGATCGTATATTGTCCTCCTTTGGGTTTGCAGCTAATCCATGTCATAGCCAGGTGATGGAGACAAAGAATCCATACTAACTCAGCTACTTAAAGCTCTTTAAAAACTAGTCAAGGAATCACATCCCCAAGCTCTATACCCTGCCTGCTCACCGGTATAACTTCAGTAGGAGAGAGAAGACATTCTGGTAATAGTCCAGTAAGGGAGCAATGTGGTCAACAAAGGAGAGGAATTCCACCAACCAGGGTACAGTGAGCACAGCCTGGTGATTCTGTAACCCCTGCTGTAGCAAAGTCAGCACATCGAGCACAGGAGGCACCTGGGGGGGGGGGGGGGGAGGAGAAGGTACATCATCATTATTAGGTGAGGACCAGAGGAAAGCTGTGGGTAAAATGAAAGAGCTATCATGCTCCTCCCCTATTTAGGGTGACAGTAGCAGGTAACTTGTTCATCTCAGGCCCTGTACCTCTGCTCCCAGCTCCCCATCAGGCCCTTCCTGGTTTACCTGGTTCCTAAGGGCCAGGGCCGACTCTTGTAGCTCACGAGTTGGGGGTGGGTCAGGGCTACGATAAGGAAGAAAAGCCACAAAGCCCAGGAACTTGGCCAGAAGGCGGAGACTCAGCAACACTGAGGCAAACTGCTTCCTTTCATCCTATGGGAGATCGAGAGGAATGAGGTCAAAATAAGTACCTCATATGAACTTCAAGTCTATAATCAGCTGTAAAGCATCAAAGCTATAAGTCCTGTCAGTAAAGTCACCCTCTACCGAAAGTCAGAATACTTTTCCCACTCCTTTATTCCCCACCCCCCCCTCCCCATTCCTAGTCTTTTCTACCTGCCGGTCCACATCAGACTCCCCATCCTCCTCACTGGGTTCATGCTGGGGTAGGGCAAGGTCATTAAGTTCTCGGATTTTCAAACTCAGACTGTCCATAAGGTGCTGGTTAAATTGAAAACTATGAAGAAAGAAAGACAACATGATACTGAGGAGAATAATGTGAAAGTAATAATATTCTAGAGGTAAAGTGAGCTGTGTATGTCTTTGGGGATAAGAAAGGAGAGGACAAGAGATTGGAAATTTAATCTCAAAGTGTTAAGAGCTAAAAGGAGCCTTAGAGATCATCTAGTACAAATGCTTTATTTACTGTATGAAAGAGAATGGAAAACTATTTGCTCTATACACCAGTTAAAAATTTCTGGACTTTGCTGTTGGTAGGCATTTTTCCCCTAGACACTCACCTGCTGGCACTTAAGATGAAGTCACGGAAAAAGCCTTGCCAACCAGGAAAGGTAGGTGGTGGACAGGGTCCACTACTACTCTGGGGAGCAACTAGTCGCTCCTGCAGACGTCGAAGCCGCCCCAGCTTGTCAGCTCCTAGCATGCTTAACACATCAGGGTCAGGGGTCTCACCTAAAGCCATTCCTCCAGTACCTGAAGGGCTCTGGCACATCTGGGACAGGAAGAAAATACAGTAGAAATACGTTAGAAACAGAAAGGATCATTCCCAGGGAGAAATGGGGACTTAGAAAATTAGGTTAACAAAGAAGAGGCTTCAGTGTAGTAGGATTTAGAGAAAACCCACAGTGCTAGTCAATGAGGAGTCAATAAGCAGCTCTCAGACTGCTCCAACCTCCCAATTAACAAGGCAGAGAGTAAGGTCACTTCTCCCATCTAAGCTTATCTTTAGATGTGGAATCCCAGCTTCTAGGTTGAGGTTTCCCCAGGACCCACCACCCCTACCTAACTTTCCTAAAATTCCAACTACTCCCTGGATTACCTCAACCCCCTTTCCTGTCTCTTGACTGATATGTCCCCAGGCCTGGGGATCAGTATTAATGTGGGCATCACCTGAAGAAGCTGTTTCTGAAAAAGTCGAACAAAATGGCTGTGGCTGGAGGCTGCAGAGAGTTGACTCATCATGGATCTATGGAGAGATCAAAGAAAGGGTAGACTATGAAAAGAAGTAGGGAAAAGTCCAAGTAGGGAAGAGAAAATGCCTGTCTCTATGTGTGCTCTTTATTGAGAGCCTTTGTGTGATACTTTACAGAGTTGGTCTTAACAAAAAATAGAAAGATGAGAAGCTTGTCCATAAGAGACAAGATCATACAAGATGTTAGTGGGGTTTAAACCAAGCAAGCAGGAGCTCAGCCCTTAATCTTTACCATTAAAAGCTTGGTCATGAGTTGATCATCTGCCAATAAGGGAAAATGGAGAAACTCAGAGAAACTAACTGAAGAATTCTGGCCCAGGTAATTAGGGCTCCTGTGAACCTGCACAACCATAGGAATAAGGGTCAAACTAACCCCACTTGAGCTGTCTCTGAGTAGATGAATTCAGGAGTCAATGAATATTGGAGAAGTAGTAGGAAGGGGCAAAAGAATGAACAGTTTTGTCAAAAATCCAAAATCTCTCTCTCTATAAGCCAGCTACTGTAAGACTACTGGGCTGTTTCTTTGCTGGAGGCAAGGAAGAAAAAACACCCCTGTGTAAGGGTACCTACCTGATCCTGCTGCCTAAGCCCTTCTCAAAATCCCAGCCAGGCTCCTCATGCTGATCTTCCCATTCCCGGAGCACCTCATAAAACACATCCCTAACAAGAGAGACAACAGAATGTCTGGCCAATCAGGCTACTAAACCATGCCCTGTGACAATCCACCCATCTTTGGGTACCAGCACTGCTGGAAAAGCTGGGTGTAGGGATTCCTTATTTTAATCCAAACAAGGTTCACTAACTACTTCAAACATGGTGATGGTTCCTTCAACCAAGGGGTTAGCTATTACACAGCCACCAACAAAGCATGTAATATAGATTTTTAGATGTATTGTAATGGGCCTATGCAGATTCATCCATTTATCTTCTCCCCCCATCTCTCATCACTAAATGACATGCATTTTCAAACAGGTGGTTGGGGTACAGTCTGTGGTAGAGAAAGACAATGAAAGTTAACAAGCCATGTGGCTGATCATATCTATTACTTGGGCTTTATTAGTGCCATGCTCCTGGTTCCTATGGTAACAAATACCACCTATCCCAGAGAAAAACAACTCCTCACCCTCATTCCCAAATCCTGCTTCCCTAATCACCTCTGTTTCTTGAAAGTATGAAAGGCCCGGTCACTAGAGAAGTTTGCACGGTTGTCTGTTTCTGGCTGAAAGGAGACAGCCTGGGCAGGAGATGAAAGCAGCAGAGAGACCTAAAGCATGGTGGAAGTATCAAAGTTAAGCCAGCAGTCATCAGAGATCAACCACAAACTCTCCATGCATTCACCCCTGCCCAGAGAGCGAGCCCTAATCACAACACAAAACTGAAGAGCCTGCAAATTATTTGGTTAAGTCATTGGCATTCCTTGTACTCTGTAGGTGTAAGAAAGACTGAAGTTTTGGGTAGAGGAGTCAGGTCCAGTTCAGGGTGAATACCTTAGCAGTACTGCCTTCGTAGGCATCCCGGAGTCGGCCCTGCAAAGTAGGAGAGAAGCAAAGCAGGCGCTCATTCTCAGCTAGCAGCTTCAATGTCCCTTTGTCCAGGTGGGAAAGAACCCTGGATGGGGGGATGAGAAGGGTCACAACAGAGAATAAGCCACACAGAAGCCAGAAGGGTAAGGCTATGAGAACTGGAGGGAGCATGACAGATTGAAGGTTTAGAGAGGGCATAACTGAGTTGTGAGGTCTGGCTTGGGGGATACACAAAGTGCCTAGAGGTGGCACAGTAAAAGGAAAAGTGGTTTTGGAATTAGAAGACCTAAGTTCAAATCTTGTCTCTGATGTTCACTACTCGTATGATTTTTTGCTTTTCCTCATCTGTAAAATGAGGGAGCTAGACTACATGACCTCTGAGGTCCTTTCCAGTTCAACATTTATGATCCTATGAACCCTGGGGAAGGGATAAAAAGCGGGTCGGGAAAGAAGAGCCCCAAGACAGTTCTGAGAGAAGGAAGAGCGGTGTGACTATGGGCATAAAAGAAAATAAGTGCTTACAAAGGAGGGCTGGAGAGAACAGGTCAAGAACATCAGGCACAAAAAAAGGTGAGCCACCAACACATTGATCATGTGGGGTCAAAGAGTCAAGTTAAGTGCTCCAACTGGCTGCCAAGAAAACAGGGATTCATGAGAAGGTTCAGGTGACTACACTAGTAAAACTCACGGGAACTGATGCTCCAAAACCTGTACTGCAAAAAACACACAGTCATGGATATTCTGGAATAGTGGCCTCTTGAGGGGACCTAGAGGGATAGGAATGGAGCATTAGCCAAGTGTATTTTCATCTTAAGAATTGACCCACAACATGTTTCTGCATGGAATGCTCTCCTACTGACCCCCAAGGCTGGGTTCCAGGTCATCATCCTCAACACCAACCATTCGTCGGACAGTAAGCAGTTGAAGAACAAAGAACAGCTCCAAGAAGAGGCTTGGGACCAGATTCTCTGAAGAAAAGTGAGGGACACGAAAGTACTTCACATTAAGTTTCTCCCATTGCTTCATCAACTTTTTCTTGCCTAGTTCTCTACTACAGCTCCCCTGGACAGAGACTACTCACCAGTAATACAGGATGAATACACGATGGCTACCAATTGCAGCCTCTGCTGACAGGAAACCTTGCCAGGGTCTGCAGGTTCTGGAGTAAGGCTCCCTGTTCGACTGGGAACAGGAAGACCAGATTCCAGGGCAGAACCAACAGGTGCCGGTGACTGATGTAGCAGCTTAAATCTGAGGGTATATAAATAGGAAGACATTAACCATATTCAGTTCCCTCTTTTCCTTTGTTCCAGAGCCCCCAAAACTCTGCAGGGAATTCCAAAATGGAAGAAGTGTGCCCAAATAAAGGATCCCACAGTTCCCAGTTCGGAAACAACAGCCCAAACAGCCCTGCAGATTCCCTTGTGAGAGGTGACATCCCCAAGAGAAGCAATGCCATACCTCTCCTTCCTGAGCATCTCTCTCTCTTCCTGTAGACTGCTGCACCCTAGGGGAAGGTCAAGGCCCCAAGGACTATTGTCCAAGACTTGGGGCTGGGAACTCGGGGCCTGGCTGATTGGGGGTGAGGTGAAGCAGGTCTTGGGCTTGGAGAGAGATCGCTCAGCGCTCACCCTGGTTGGGTTGATCCTCCGGGAAGGTTTCACCCTGCTAAGAGCAGCCACAGGCTTTCTTCAAACTTCTATTCCCTAAGACCTATCTTCTCCAACTCTTTAACGTTCTGCCCTGTCTCATCATGGGATCACATTTAGAGTTGGAAGGGACCTTAAAGGCCATCTAGTCCAACCCCCTTATTTGACAGATGAAACTGAAGTCAGGGAAGGGGAGATGCTTTGCCTCAGATCACACAGGTACTAAGGGGGTGGATTTCAGCCTTTAAATCCCCAAACCCCGCCCCCCATAATTTTTTCTCATCCGATACTGGCCCTGATACAGCCGCATTCACACCAGGGCTTTGATAGGTTCTACTGATCAGTGTTCCCCCTGCCTCATCTCCTGGGGAGAACATGTGTTGGGGGGGGGTCCTCACCCAGCGGGGCCGGGGGGCACGGAGCCCACGGGAGGGAACTCCTCCAGGTTGCTGAGGTTCAGGGGCTCGGCGGGCGAGGGGTTGGGGCTGCTCGAAGCCCTTGGCCTCCAGCTCCCTCCCCAGGGCGGGCTGTCTCCGCTGCCCCCCTCCTCAGGGCCCCCCGCGCCGCGGCCCCCCCTCTCCCGAACGGGTCCTCTCCTCCTCCCGCCCCCTCCGCGGCGGGCCAGCGGGGGCTCCCCGAAGGAGGCGGCCGGAGGCTCGGCTGAGGCCGGGAACAGCTGGCTTCGCACCCCGCGACCGCTTCCGCGCGCCGCGCCAGGGCCCCCCGCCCGCCCGGCTGAGGCCCCCGGAGCCTTGGCCGGGGTCGGGGGGCCCTGGGGGAGGGCGCGGCTGCTCTGCTCGCGCAGGAAGTTCAGCAGGAACGGCACGAATTCCTTCCGCAGCGGCTCGAGGGGCGCCAACGCGGCCGCCTCCCCGGGGGCGTCCTGGAGGGAAGAAGAAGAGTGCGGGAGGCCAGACCCGGGAGCCCCGCAGCCCGCCCGGGCCCGGTCCGCCCCCCGCGGGCCCAACAGTCACGGCCTGCCCTTCCCGGGGAGGGCCCGGGAACGGCCGCAACGCGCCTCCTACCTACCTCCGCGTCCGGGACTCCGCGCGCCAGCCAGCGCACGGCGGCTGCCGCCGTCACCTCCTCTCGCAGCAGCGCCTCCAAAACGGCCGCCATCCCGGCTGGGGCGTCCCTCCGCGACTGCGCAGGCGCGCGCGCGCCGGGAGGCGGGGCCCGGGCGCCGAGCCCTCCGACCGTTGGCCGCCTGAGGCTGCGAGGGCTGCTGAAAGCGCGGGGCGAGCCGTGGGCGGGGAGAGCAGTCGGAGGTCTCTCCGAGGCTGGGCCGGGCCGGGGTGCTGGGCGGTGCGGAGCGGAGCGGGATGGGAAGGGGAGGCTGGCGAGCCGCTACCCCAGGGGGAGCCTCCAAGGGCGTCAGGTGGCGCCGGAGACCGCGCGGCCGGACCCCGCCCGCGGAGGAGGAGGAGGAGGTGGAGCGAGCGCGCGCCCTCGAGGTAGGGAGGAGGAGCGCCCGGAGGATCCGGCCTGCGGGCGCCGAACCCGGGCTCCCCGAGTTGTGCTACTGTGCCAACTTCTCGTCAGTGGCCTCGGTTTCCTGTCACACAGCGTCTTACCCCGTGCATTTACAAACACCCGTCCTCAGGCTTCACCGGGTCCACCCAGACGTCAGAGACCCTGGCTGATGACCGCCTGAGCCTGTGCCCGCCAGGGCCCTGCGGGGGGCCTCCAGGCAGGCCACACTAGTGGGACCTTGTGCAGTTTAAGCGAAGCTTCGGCAGAAACCTCGTAGCAAAGCTCTCTAAAATTATTTTTAATGCCTATGAACTAGACGCGAGGTTCATTTAAATGTTTGATCTTGGGGGTGTTTGTGGATTTCTTGCAGCATAGTTGGAGAAGCAATGGCTAGCCCCATTCACTTATTTTATAAGATCGGGAAACAGTCTGGGAAGTGTAGTAACTTGCCCACAATCACATATCTCGAGCAGTAAACGGAAGGCAGGATTTGATCCCAGGACCTTGGCCTCAGAACCTAGCACATCCTACTGTGCTGGGAGAGGCTGCCTTCTCCCTGCTCATAGTTAATTCGATGAGTTTTGGATGTATCCTTTATTTAATCAGAGCTTAGCTAGCTTAGAGTAGCTACTTACATACTTGAATAAATGCTAGTGAGGAAGGTTAAATTTAGAGAAATTCCTAAGAATTAGGACCCGTTCAGGACCTTTCCTTTGCTACAGAAGACCCCCTTCCCTCTTCCTCCATCTATTTTCTCAGGAATTGTTAGAGGGTTTTTTCTAGCCTGATTCCTAGACCTGGCCTGCCGGAATGTTTCCTGTCCTCACTGCTTACAGCTCCTAGTACCTGGACCGTGCCTACCCACCAGTTACTATATTTTTGGTTTTGTTTTCTTTTTGCATTTACATAAAAGAGTAAAACCTATGACACAGTACCTCATTATATGGCAAATTTGGTTATATTGTGAAATCATGTCTTCCCCATGTACACAGTACAAATTCACTATGACAAAATTATTTTGATTCTTACCTGTATTTATGCCATTATTATCATGCAGTTAAAATATATCAAGGATTCTTATTGTAGTAGCCAGAGAAATGAGCAAATAGATCCTCATGACCATCTTCAGGTGGTTTTAATTGCTGTCCCTTAGAAATCTGACTTGACCTAGAAAGGCAGGTTGTTCTCAATGGCATGAGAAGAGGAACTCAATATGATGATCACCAAAATCCTTTACAGGACAGATAGATGCCTGCCTTCGGCTGAAGTTACCGAAGAAAGAACTGGGCAACTAATGACAATACCATTAGATGGCACTAATGACAAAAATTCCAGGTCAAACCAGCCCTGTTAAGACAGTTCCCTTTATTTCATAGGAAGGTTACAGAAGAGACAAGGAACTCTTATGTCAGGGACAACAATTTGCATTACTAGGCATTACTATGGTAGCAAGGGAGTTTCCCATGGGACAAAAAAGTACAGTAATTTACAAGCTATGTACAAAGCACCCATGTATTTGCATAAGTCTGGAGTCAGGGTCTTTGGGAGAACAAACTGGACAGAGGCACCATACCAAGCCCTTGTGACAAACCCTGGGCCAGGTGTTCAGGGCTGAGCATTCCCCAGTTACCACTTGACTGAAGATTCTTTGAGGGACAAAGGGAACTGCTGTATGACTTCAGTGTTGCACAATTAAGGCAGTGTGGTCCAGGAGAAAGTGCTGGATTTGGTCAGGTCAGAGGACCTGAGTTTAAATCCCATCTTTACCATTTACTAACCTGTTTGTGACTCTGGGCAAATAGTTTAACCTCTCTGGGCATCAGTTTCCTCATCTAAAATGAGGTTAGACTAGACTTCTGTGGTCCCTTCCAACTCTAAATCTGTGAATCCTATGGGTGAGTTTTAAATGTGGTGTGGCTGCCAATATCTTTTTTGCTTTTATACCCTATGGTTTGGGTCACTGCTGGAGGTGAACTTGCACTTGAAGCAGCATGGGCTGTTTTCACCCTTTATGCAAGGGGAAGCTTGAGATTGCTTTGGTAACTGGTAGATGTAAGAAACTTAAAAATAAAAAATAGAATCAGAAAAAAGGTGACTTTTTGTAGCATTTCTTACTCCTCATAACCAAATGATCATAAAAATGCAGTCACAGCTGGAGTTTGCATGCGGAATGAATATTTTATTACTAGTTTATAAAAATAAAATACAAAATAATTTGAAAACAGAACTTAAAACACTGTACAAAGCCTTAATATGATACAAATGGGAAAATTAAATAAATAATTACACTTTTATGTACAAACGGCCGATATGAAAGCGCTCATGTTTCTGCAGATACCTTATGTCCTTGGTTGCCTGAGCAAAAAATGAAAAAAAGGGGGGGGGGAGGGGCAGTGTTTGTAGGGAACACTTTTGTATACAGTACCTTTGGAAGGAGACAAAATCAGAAGACAGTCTTACTAATGTGCCATTTACATCAGTACCCAAATATTTTCACAAAACAGCTTCTCATCTTCCTGGGTCCTGTCACTGATTGACAGGGGGTCAAGTAGAATCATCAAATGAGCATTCAGATAACTTATGTGTCGGATTCACTAAGAAAGAAATCCTACCCTTCGCTTGCTGTTTGAGTCAGATTTAGCAGCCACTAACAATTCACAGCTTCCTAAGTTTATTTAATTCCTGGTTCAAAACTGTTTTCCTGTTTTAAAAAGTTAGGGATGTCTAGGTAAAAGAAAGTGGCACAATGATGTAGGCACTGGCTGTTGGCTGTTTGAGGCCAGCAGCCAAAAGCAGAACCAGTATATAACTGAAACCTCGTGTGGGGTGTTCCCCAAAGAGCAGCATGTTCAAGGAAACTAATGGACCCAGACTGAAGCATCTGAAGAACAGACTTCATTTTACTTCCTTTCATCTTTACTCAGTCTGCCTTCTCTGCTGGGTGTCATTTCATGAAAATCTTGAATGGCCCAATTTTACAGTTTGGTGCCATCTCTTATCTTAGTAACCAAAACCCTGTGAGTAGCTTGAGAAACTCATGGACTTTGAAAAGTCTTGTGACTTCTTCTACCCCAACTGCCTCTCCCCTCACCCCACTCCCCACTCCCCCATGGATTGATATTCAAGCACTGGTCTTTTAGGGTCTGAGAAGAAATAGATCTATTTACCCCTTAGAAGTGAATGAAAATATGCCCACATGAAAGAAAAAGTGCACTTAAAATCAAAGTGGCAAAAGAATCTAGTTTCTGTGATGTGAGTAACTTTAGAGATATGAATTGCAATTTGTATGACAATACAGTATTGTATCCTAAAAGTTCATCTGACTTACTAAAGAACTTCACAACTAGGCTGTGATCTGTACAGTTTCTTAAGCATCCAAATGTGGGACCCAATATTTGTCTGCTAAAGTTAGAGGGCAGGTATACCAGACAAGTGTTCATAACAGTTTGTGCAACCAGCAGCCCCTACAGTGCAAGAAACTACTCTATGACTTGCTTCATTTTTTTCCCCATTGTCTAGGTAGATGGGCAGCTTGCCAGTGTTCTTGGGCATCTGGGAAAAGTAGGGCTACATAACTCATGATAAAAAGCTTAAGGAAGCAAGTTGTACCCATCCTATCATTTCTACTATACATTAGGAAGACATTCACAATCCTATTATGACCTCGTAAGGGAATGACAGAAAGAATGCCAAATTATTTTTCTTGAAATTTACTATTGGAAACAAAAATGGGAAGGAAGGACATGAAGAGGGAATGGGATTCAGGTAATTACTAAACATGTAGAAGACTCACTCCTTGACTGTGGAACTTTCTCAGTTTCTGTGTCTAAAAGCTCTAGGCAGTCACCAGATTGCAATAAATACCAAGGTGATGCTTTACTGGTCATGTTTGTCTTATGAAGAACCTTTACATACAATCCTTTTTTTTTGTACAAGGACATCAAATCACCGAATCTCTGCTTCACAGAGGAGCCTGGCTTTTTATAAAGTAGTGTCATGTCTATCAGGGAACACTGGATATGGGAGAATATGGGGTATGAGGCATCCAAAACCATAATGAAATTAGGAAGCATTCACTCATTGGACTCATAGAATGACTTCAGGAATTTTCTGTGTAGCTTTTGCTACTCTCCCTTGCTATGTTGGGATACCCAATCTCCCTTTCCATAATGTGCAGTTCCTGTAAGATCCAGGGTTTGTGGGTAAACCTGCCCACTATTAGGGGGGGGAAAGCAAAAATTATTAAAGTTTTCTTAAATGGTGGTGTAAACCCACTCTGGTTACATTCTGTGGGAGCAGGAGTTGGGGTTCCTTGACACAGTGACCCTGACCCATTCCCTCCAAAATCAGACTGTTGGAGTTTCAGATCACTCCCCCATGTTGAAGTCAAGTGTATCATGCACCTGTACATGATGATCTTGGGGGAAAGCCATAGTGGCTACATCCCTTAAGCATTAAACATTTCTCTCTCTTTTATTTTGAAAACAAGACTAACAAGACTGTGTCTGCCTTGTCTACAGAACCAAAGGCAAAGAGAAGCCAAAAAATGAATTTCTTTTTCTCTCTCAGCACTAGTGGTATTGGTGCTAAAGTGACCATTCTCACCTGAGATGAAGTGCCCAGATACTTAATTGACATGTATGTAAACAAAAATGGGTACATCTGAGTCTTCCTACTATCAAGATAACAAAAGAACAGGAACAAAACAGAAGTGATAGTTCTCTCATACCTGTGCACTTTATGTTAGAAACAAAGGAACCAAAAATATATACTTTTTAAAATCTGAAGAGCTTAGTTACCTGTGACCACTAAATTTGACTTACCATTTATAAATAAATAATTTAAAATACCCAAAGAGTCAAATGCACTTCCCCCACCCCCAGGCTATTAAATTCTGATTTCTGGTATACTGTTTCCCTATCACTAACCCCTAGTACTAGGTAAGGAATGAAATTTCCCAAACTAGGACCCCCCCCAAATAGAAAAAATCTAATTCTGTTTCAACTTGGTCACCTCATGTAGAAGTGTTAGTTATGGTTTTAACTATCTGTGTTTTTACATGCATAAAGCTATGCTTTCTCCTTGCAAAATAAATGCAACCTTGAAAAACATTAGCACAGAGATCTATAGACTGGAAGGAATCTCATTGGTGCTTCTGTAAGATTTGAGTACCTTCCCAGCAACTGTGCAAAAATGTTCCCAAAGTGGCCATTTACTAAGGTTAATCAAGGAGTCTTTCACGTAGTCTTTAAAAAATTACACGTGTAGTACAATGCATTAGTAAGCAGCAAAGACTTCTTTTGAGTGAAAAGAGCAAAGAATATAAAGTGTATGTTGACTGCAATGGGTTCCAATAAATATTACTATTTTGCTAGTTATCTGGGGTTTGATTATCTTGGCAACATTTATAAAAAAATGGAATTCAGTTCACACCATGCAACTTAAAATTTAAGAGTAAATACATCATTATCAGCAAAGCCAGCTTGCATAGGAATGGTGAATTAGAGAAATAGTACATCTCTGAACAAGTCTAAAATTCAGAGATTCTCATAATTCCAGGCAGTAGCTTTAAGATTAAATTTTATCCAATCCAATTTTCTTCTTTATATTCACCACATGTTAAATCTGGTCCCACAAAAATATCTTCATATGTGAAAACATATGCAGAGATCACCACATAGAATTTTAATTGAATGTCTCAACCAATCTCCAATCCCTGGGAAGCCTAATTCAGGACAAGATCATATAGCAATTTAAAGGGACTAAAATGTTTCTGCTCATGTCTTCTGCTCAACTGAAGCAATACACAGAACTGGAGAAGAAAAGGGAGTTTAGGAGGGGTGTGAGTTGATGATAACTGTGTTAGAGCACCCAGGAATTGCAGGCTGTCAAAAGGCTTGCCTTCCCAACCTCAATTCAACTGAGGCACATAAGTTCCCATAATGCAGTTCTGGCTTTTACCTTACATTTTTATATTTTTTTGTCTTTGCATTTTAATATAGTTGTATTTGACTTTGATTAACATCCTACCCTTAAACCCTCAAACTCAACACATTCCTATTTAGGATAATCAAATGAACTGCTTTTAAATTAGTGACACTGGATAAGCTATGCTTGTCACTCAACTCTGCAATATGTCACCACTAGAGAAAACAAAAAGCATTCTTAATGCACCTTAACCTAAAAAAAAAAAGACACCAAGATTCCCCCCTCCCCCCAAAAAAAGTCCTGAGCCAGCTCTGCTCAGGAATGCCACTCTAATTTTAGCCCGAGTGACACTCAACATCTAAAAGCACAAATAATCTGTGCAAGGATAACTATGCTTTAAAAAAAGTTTATATTGGACACTCTATATAGGACATGTACATTTAAATATACTTAATAATATATGAGGGTAGAGCTACTTTGTGGGTTTTCCCCCTAAAAGGAAGCAGAGAGAGCAGAAACACATCTTTGGTTAACTCTTTCTTTAACATGCAAGATAAAATATTCTTACATAATGATGGCTGCTTATCTCTGAATCCTGATGTGTAATATTTGAGGCTTAACAAACTTTGCCAGTGCTTCTCATTAAAAAAGCAGGGCAGCACAGTGGAAAGGTCAAGGGTATGATGGGGAGAACCAAAAGAAGAAAAACACATTTAAATGCCACTCTGATTTCAATGTTGGTTTGGGGAAAACTCGGCAAAGAGGCCAGCAGGAAAGTGAGATCAATACATACACTACAATAGTAGCCACATCCGCAACAACAGCTCTTCAAAACGGATTATAACTAGCACAGTTCTGACTGGAGAGAACAGGACTTAAAGCAGGCTACTTAGCACAGATTAGCCAATACAACAAAATAAAAAATTGTACAGCTCTGATATCAGAAGCTTATAAAGTACCCAATAAAAGTGAAGAAAGCAAAATGGAATGATAACAGGGATTCTTTTATCAATTCATGCTAACCTAGCATGGCATTCTCTTTGTCATTGGACTTAAACCATGATCATCATCCCAGATTATCTGCTCTAACCATGATGACAGAACTATGAGATTAACGTGACGAATCTTTGAACCAGTAATACAAACACTTTCAAGTATTTTTTTTCCTATTAAAAGCTCTCTTTAAATGAAAATTTAAACTACACTTCTAAAACCTGGCTTATTTGAGAACTACCAACCCTCAGACCTTACACAGGGAAGGCAGAATCTGTCTGAGGTGTCACATGCCAAGAAAACATTTTCAGAAAATGAAGACGCAAGGCCCAAGTGTATTTGAGGCACGCAATAGAAAGGGGATTTCACCATCTGCGGTCTATAAATTACAAATGGAGCATGAGAGTGAATTGAATTTATACGTATATGTCTATATATATATTTATAAATATTTATATAATATAATTTACCATGAAGACATGCAAATGTTGTTATAGTAACTATTATACAATATAATACAGAGAGATCGGCCTTGCCAATGTTACAGTTGCTTCAGGAACAGCAGGTATTCCCTACCTATTGCATTCCTCTGTAGTGCTTGAAACCTAAAAGAAATTAAGGTTCCCTACTATGCTACATTACTTATAGGAGACAGTACACACATGGAGAGTGTTGTTTTTTTTTTTTTTAGTCCAACATAAACTAAGAGAAAAGTTCAGTGCAGCTTCAGGGCTACATTGATGCAGCATCAGAACATATTTACTCAGAGAAGAAATATTCCTTTTTCAAACCAAGGGAATGAGGTATGGCAACAAATAGAAGGTTAAAGGAAAAAGCACAGATGTTTGCTGGAAGGCAACTATCAACAGCAAGCAGACCCATTTATCTGACCCTGATAAGGTTTCCACAACACCCAGCATGCCAGGGACAGGAAGTACAAAGAAGGCCATTTCAAAGTCTGAGGTCATTTCATTATGGCTGGGGAGAATAGGGGGAGAAGCATATGAGGGGAGGGTTCCCACTAAGGTCCTCCATAGTTACTAATTCAGACCACACACAAATTAGGATGGGAAGCTTAGCATTATTAATCTGAGGCACACCTTCTAGAAGCAAAAGATGGGTTAGAAAGCCTCCAAAGATAACTAAGCCTGATCCTCCAGCTTTATTTCCCCAGATATTCAATTCTAGATATTAGGTAACTTACAAAATGTAAAGCTCGAGGATCATCTCCCTCAACAACAGAACCTATTCCCTTTTCTGGGGAGGAGGGGGAGGTAACACTGAGATGTAGAAAACGAGACATCCCAGTGTTCCTTTCCCATTTACTCTTTCTGGAAGCATCTCAGAAGTTGATACTGAATATACCTGGTGCTCCAAGGAGCTAGGGAATGAGGATTGGGATTATAGTAAAGTAAGCTTACAGGCAAGTGGCTCCTCCACTTGAACCGTCATACCTCCTATAACCCTTCCAAGTTGCTGCTAGTGTAAAGGTTCAGCCTTCCAAATTAATCTGTGGCCATTCCCCATCTCTCCTATGTATTCCAGAAAGAGGGGCTTTAGTTATCTGCCAAACATAGAGAATGTACTGAACTGTACTGCTTTTGCCTCAAAGGACAATATGAAGGAACTAAGACATTCTCTGGATTTGAGATAGCTAAGGAAAGTCCTAGCAAACACTGCTAAAAGCTCTTTTAGTGCATGTTAAAAAATATATTTTAAAAGATGAGCCTGGTGAGAGAAAGGAGAATTGAATTATGTGGTCAAGACAAACTCATGAAGTTGGATTCCAAAGAGGTCCCTTGGACTTAGAGCAAGGTAACACAAAGACCCAACAAACCATATGGACATATAAGCAAAGAACTCATCATTACTGACTTCCAGATAGCATATTTTCTTAAACAAACTAAAATGATCTGAGCGATACCGATTCTCAAAGGTGAGGAAACCTTGGATGAAAATATTAAAGAATTTTCAGATTTTAAGTAACCATTAAGTAAAAAGTAGGACAAAACCGTGAACTTCATTCAGCCTCCCCAACAACTCTCTCTTTTTAAAAGCAGCTAAGAAATTAGAGATTACTGGACTTGGCGAATTTCACCCAAATGAGTTTGCTGGACTGCCCCTCCGCATGCAAATATACTCTTTGATTTCTGATCTGCTTGCTGCCTGCCTTTGGGTAATTCTTTGTCACACATTCTTTTCATAAATAATTTATCATATGTTACTTTCTTTTGCAAGTGAAGGTCAACACTGATTTTTTTTTTTTTAAATATACAGTACACGGACACAACATGCATCAGGTTTAGGAGGATTTCACACCTGTGATAGGGACACAGTTTAGCTCCTATCTGCTGAGTTTACTGGCTGACTTACTCTTCCCTGGGGGAGTTTTGGGACTGGCAGAATGGTGGTAGAGGCTGCCAGATCCTTTTATGCCATTCTTGCTGGGTTTAAGACAGCAGTGCTCCTGTTGGCAGGACCTCCTCGAAGATGAGGATCCTGAGTGGCTGGGAGGTGATTTACTTCTCCCCAGATGTGGGGATGAACTCCTCTGGTCATGATGGGGCCGTCCAGCCCTGGATGGTGAGGAACTTGAAGTGCGGGGCAAAGAAGAGCTTCGTGGGGAGGCGCTGGGACTTCTCCGAGGTACAACTGGGCTCTTGGGGGGTGTTTTTGGACTGTGAGGGGAACCAGGACTCTTACACTGAGTAGAGCCCCGAGATTTCTGAGATCCATTTTGAAGAATTTGAGCCAGACGGGAGAAAAGGTCTGAATCAGAGTTGCTGCTCCCTAGGACTTTATACCTACGTAACCTTAAAAGAACACAAGAAGAATTATCTTGATATTCACTTCAGTAGGATATATAGAAATCTGCAAGCTGTAAACACCCCCAAATATGCAAAAATATACTTTACATGTGCCAAATGTTTGTGCCATTATAAGAACACACTGTTTTCCGGGTATAGAGGACTCCATTGTTCTGCTTTTACTTTTCAACATTTCAATATTTTTAGGAAATCTGGTAAGATTACATATACGATCATGTCATATTGGTTAAACCATTTAGTCTAAGGATGTCTACATACATTGAAATCTTAACACGATGCTGTGAATCCTCCATATGAATCGTGCCCACCAAGAAGAATAAAGGTTATACCTAAAAATATTGTAGCCACATTTAATAATTTATAAAATAAAAAAGCCATTTAATCCCAGTTTCCTTATCTGTAAAATGGCGAAATTGGACTAAATGATCTCTTCACTTCTTTCTAGTTAATGTGATTCTTTCTGTTAACTTAATGGAACCTGTAAGAATTTCTGATACCATAGTGTTTGAAAATGTGTTTGTTAGATAATTTAAATGTTATAAGCAGCTCAAAAGCCTTCACTTTGATTTATAAAACTTCAAATTGCTAAAGCTGCTACTGTTATAACCTTATTACCTGGCACCTGAAAAATGACCTTCAGGACTGTGTTAGCACCTGTAAGAAGCAAGGAACTTAGAAAGGACATTTGATAGTCACAGTCACTTAATGGGTCATCAACAACTTACTCACTTTCTGAACTCCTCTTCCCTCTAATTCAATTCCCTCTTACAAGTGTCATGCTGTGTTTGGGAGAGTGTTGCTAACTTGCCCTCAGGGCTTAGCACAAATAGCACTATAATTGAAATTAATTCAACCTGTTGTTTTAGTACCATGACCCAACTGGGAGGCTTCCAACATTTGGCTTCTGTGCTCTAAGCTGGTTTATCCCATGTTATATTTAGAATAGTGCTACCACTGGGCCTTCTTCCAAAATGTTACTCTGATTAGCAGGAAGTACATTGACTTTTGTGGCCTTAAAATGATAAACATTTTTACATTTATTTAGTTATTATATTAAATTCATAAGCAACTCATATCATAAATTCAACAAAGTAGTTTAACAACTATTTATAAATGGCCTAACATGTGCAAGGCACTGTGCTAAACCCTGAAGACACCAAGATAAAAATAACACAATCCTTATACTCAAGAAGCTTCCTTTCTGTTGGAAGAAGGCATAGAACATGTTTGTACCTAGATGAATATAATACAAGACAAGAAATAGTGAGGGCCAAGGAGATATCCAGATAAAATAGTAGAGGAAAATTTGAGAAGGGAAAGAATAGTGATGAGATCAGGGAAGGCTATCCAAAGAGGGGGCCCCCGAAGCAAGAGGCTCTTAAAGGTGGAAATGAGGAGGGAATACATTCAAAGAATAGGGCACAGCTGATCCTCTTACTTCTTCGTGCCTTTGGTTCATACTTTTCCCTAATGCTTGCAATGTCCTTCCCATCCTCTAATCTATACCTAATAAAGTCCTATCCATGCTTTAAGGCTCAGTTCAAGTGCTGCTTCTTCCATCAACTGATCACCCCTGATTTCTTCCAGACAGTCATAATCTTTTCCTCTCTTGGGTCTTACTTAATAGTTGGTTTGAGATTTACAAATAATTCTGTATTATAGCAAGATACGTATCATAACCTTAGGTTACTTAGGTTATGCTACTATGTACTACTTGGGTTATAAGTTCCACAAGGTTAGGGACCAAATAATATTTAATTTCTGACTCTTCCTCGGTGCTCTGCACATGAAAGGTGCTTAAGAAATAATTTCAGTTGAAGAGGTGTTAAAAGGAAAAGAGGGAAAATCTGGGTGATGAACCCTTGAACAAATCCTTCTGCTATCAAGAGGAAATGTACAGGTAGGTCCTAGGGCAAATCCTTAGATTTTAATGTCTCATGGAAATGATTTCACTATATTTACTGGTAGTTTGTGATGGGAAACATTCCCCGTTCTTCCTGAGATTTGAAAGATTGCTTCTCTTAGGTGTTGGTGTTTTAAATTTAATGCTTTGTTGCCCTTTCAGCTCACTATACAGGTGGAACCTCTATTTAAAAAACTTTAAAATACAAAAATCTCTTATACCTAAAGGGAGATTTATTGCTTACAAATACAAAGGTGAGATGCTGCTTGTGACTTCAGACGCTTGTTTTTTCATTTGTTCCTGCCAACAGCTTAGGGCCTCTTTCTCTTCCTTAGTGGTTTTTCTACCCTGGAAACCTCAGTGCTTCAATTCTCAAGGGAAGAAGTCTTTGATATCACCCCATAATCTTCCTCCTTCCTCCCCTCTAAAACAGGTCTTAAGACTATCTAAAAATATAGTTACACCATAAATTGCTAATACAAAACAACTTTACACACAAAAACTGGTAAAATCTGTCATAGGATTTTTTGTTTATGGGAATTCATCTTAATTTGATCAGGAAAACACTGGGGGCCATCTGCCAAGATACAGAAATAGTTTTTTTTACTATAGATCTAGACATTATAATGATATTTATTAAAATTATATTCTAGCTACTCATAGAAACATTTAGGCCTTAAAAATTACTCATGCTGCTGGAGACAAATGGCATGAATATGAATTTTGATGGCTAGGAGATGATAATTGTAACTCAAACAGTACTTTAAGATTCACAAAGTAATTTCTTTACAACACCCTCGTGAGGTAGGTCATGCACATATTATTATCTACATTTTAAAATGAAGAAACCGAAATTCCAAAGAGCACTTCACTTTACCAGTGTCAAATAGCTAGAAAACGTTAGAAACAAGACCAAAACTCAGGTCTTCTAAAACCAGTACTCCTTCCACTATGCCAGGGGTAACAGAACTTTATTTTAAAAAAAAAAAAGCCTCAGTTAAAAACCATTCTTAGCTTATGGTTGACGAGAGGTGGAGGGCATGGTTTGCTGACCCCTGCACTATGCCATGCTGCCTGTCGCTTAAGAAAGCTTTCTTATAAATCCTGTAACACATACATGTTCTGTCCTTTTGGTCTTACCTGGCTTCTACTCCAGGTCTAATTGGAGGCTTTCCTGGTGGTGGCCGAGGAAAGAACTGAGCTGAGGCTGAGTTACCAACTTGATCTGTGTTAGCCCAGGTAACTGGCCGTGGAATTTTGCTCTTTCTAGCCTGGGAGCTGAGAGGTGACAGAAAGCCGTCCTCAGCTGACCTGCTCAACTGAGGGTCTAGTGCCAGTCTTGAAAAGGGAGTGAAGACTTCATCTTCAGGAAAAGGAACAGGAACAGCAGCTAACTTCTCCTCCAGTGATTTGTCAGAGGCACTTGAGAGGTCACCAAAGAAGGACTTGAGTTGTCTTTTCTCCACCAGCAGCTTGATTAGATCTGGCTGATAAGCCTTCTTTTGAAGTAGTTTCTCTTTTGCTGAAACTGGAGAAGAGGTCTCAAAAGTTGAGTCTATCTCTTGTGCCAGAACAGGAATGCGACTGTGTCTAGTTAGACTGTGTCTAATGATATCCTTCCTGGATGTAGGAGAATGTTCATTCTCTGAAATGCAATGGAACAACTCTCCATTTCGAGGGGAAATTTTCTCTTTCTTACCCTCTTGATGTAAAAAAGCAGAGAGATCCCCTTGGTGACTGGGCACACCTTCCCCCTTACTGATATCCTCATCTCTCTGTAACTTGCTTTTTTGTACCACCACTTGATCTATCTGTCCTTCACCATGTGGGTGGATGACTCGCACTGGAGAAATTTCTGAAGCTGTACCTGCCAGCAGCTTCATTATCTCATGATTTGTGTCCTGATTTGGCACCAAGCAGAAAGTCCGTGTCCTGAATTCTTCAAGAAGTTCGGGAGTAGGTGAATGCTCCCTTTCTAAATCTCCTGGAAGATTAGAAATTTCAATGAAACAATGCCCTTTGCCTAATTTCTCCTCCTCATTGTCTGAACCCAACACAATGTTCTTTTCTTCAGCTCCCACAGGGAGAGTCTCAAATTCTTTTGCGGCCACTTTGATGTTGTTATGGTCAGGCAGCTCTTTTTGAACCAAGTCTTGGGATTTGACACATTCCCTAGTGAGGCCTTCCCGTGGAGTGTTATCCTGACCTAGATGATCCAAGGGGAGCACCCAATCTGTTCTGCTGGCACCACTAGGAAGTTCACCCTCTGTCCCCACCACACCAGACACATTTTCCCTTGGAGAGTAAAGTTCGACAGTGTGTTCCAGAGGCTGAAGATCCTTCTTCTCCAAGGGTTGGCCATAATGAAAGCTTCCTGAAGTGGACTGTGTGGATGCCACAGAGGGTCTGGGAATTGTGACCTAAAGTAGGAAAGTAAAGGAAAAAAGGAAAAGTATCAGCTAAAATCATAATTTAGATGGCGATCAGTGTCTCCCACCTGTTCAGAGCAAGCATTTTCAGACCTGACATACATAGATAAGAAATACAGAAATAAAAGCTAAACATTAATCCTTTTAAGCAAAAAAAAAAACCCCAAAAAACCCCAAAACAACACAACAGCTGACAATAAGGAACTAGCAAACATCTTTAGAAACTATAAAGAAAATAATCTTTTGGCAAGTAAATGTAAATGTCCTGTGTAAAAGGGAGAAACATACTTCTTCATTTTGTCACCTTGTAGGCAATTGCTACGTATCTAAGCTTAATAGGTCAATGCCTCTGGTAAATGCAAGACAAAGCGATAACCTTCAAACTGTTAGGAAAGATAAAAGTTCAGTCTCCAAGAACATCACATCTAAGGTTTCCCAAGTTTCTATATAGTTTATCACAACTGACAACATAAAATTTGGAAAGGAAGATGATGTCAACAGACTAATAAAAAATAAGACCCATTCATATAAGGGCATCACTAGCCAAACAAGTTCAAAGTGCAGTCTCCTTATTGGAAGGTGTTTGCCTCATGCTACCTTTTCACCCAACTCTCTGATGCCCATATCAAATAGTACGCATATTCTGAGTAGGAGTTTAGACCAGAGTAGTCTCAGGGATTCTGGCCTAGGGAAGTTCTCAAAGTCTGCTGACTCTTATTCCCAGTCCAAAATATTCCCATGTATTGGTAGTTCAGATACTTTATGGTTTTTTTTTGTCATTTTTGTAAATAGAATTACTTAACCCCAATTGCCTTTTTAAAAAAAAAAGTAACTTGTCTAGGGTCAAACAGCTAGCAAGTGTCTAAGGCCAGATTTGAACTCAGGTCTTCCTGACTCCAGGGCTGCTGCTCTGTCCACTAGGACACCTAGCTGCCCCCTAGAATTACTTTTTTTTTAAAAAAAATGCTGTACTTGGGGAATGGAAAAAAGTGAATTTTTGTGAGTTTACCTCATACCCTAATTAATATACTGCTGAACTCATTATCTCAATTTTCTATTACATATCTTATTTTTTTCTAGGTCCATATAAACATGTGCCTCCTGCAAACAGTGATAAATAACGTTCAGTTGGCAAACCTTATCCCTCAGTTGCTCTTCCCCCCCCAATCTTACTGTAATTGCTATCATTGCTAGTACCAGATCAAAGAGAAGTGGTGAAAGTAGGAAACTGTTTTGTACCACTTTTTTGTGGGAATGATTTTATTTCTTCACTGTATGTAATGATAGTTTTTTTGGTTTCAAGATGTTTATTACCCTGTTAGGGAAAAAATCCTTCTACTTCATTTATGATAAACACATTAAGAAATTCCTACCCATTCTTAAAGCCTTACTGAACTCCTACCTCTTTCATGAAGACTCTTGATTCCATTCTGTCAGTAATGATCTCCCCTCATAGACCTTACATTGTTCTAAAAATGTATTTATGTTTTGTTCTAGGCAGATTATATATAATTTTTAATATATGATAATGTACTACATAAAATACACAGTTATACATGTATACGTATTCCTACAAAGAAAGAATTACTATGTGTTTTTGTCTTACTGGTAGACTGTAAGCTCCAGGAAGGCAGGGACCATAACTCGTATAAACTTTGAACCTCTACCAAACAATTCAGACTTGTTTTATGAATTGATATTGTTGAAAATTACCAAAGGCCATTTATACCTTTATATCTATTTATATCTATTTGCTTTAGTGATTTTTTTTGTTGATACAATGCTATACTGATCACTTTCCATCCTTAAATTCCTAGTGTTCCTAACTAATAAATCCTTATTAGTTATGATCCTTTAAAAGTATAATGCTACATTTTATTTGCTAATAGATAAATTAGCATATTACATAGTTTTTGATATAATTTTTTTGGTTTTCTTTTTCCCAGAAATTATGCCTGGGAGGAGCTAGCCACTTGGCTTGGCACTCTGTGAGACCAAGAAATCATCTTCATTTTATGCCTGTGTACCCACTCGTATCCCTTTCCATCTTTTTTTCTTTTTAAACCATTCCCTCTGGAAAGACCACATCAGTTGTTCCACTCACCATCTTTGTGATTTCCCATAACATCCTTCCAATGGCTACTATTTGCCTATATGTGTTATTTGTCTATACAGATGAGAGCAGGAACTATATCAATTTTGTATCTGTATCCCCAGCACTTATCACAGTGCTTAAAACCTAATGAGGGTTTAATAAATACTTTTCATTCATTCAGTGTTTTTTTTTCTCCCTTAAATTTTAAAATCAAGAACATTTTTGCCTTTCAAAAATAACTAAATATCATACACTTAAAATTTTATACATAATGTATATCATACAGGGGTTACTTCTTTCAAAGTTTAGGGAAAAAAAATTCACCCATCCGTCCTTCTGGCTCATGTGTGTGTATGTGAATTTTACAAGGCAAATCACTAATGACCTTTATTTCTTCTTTCGAGATTAGTCTGCTTAAGTTATCTATTTTTTGTGTCAGTTTTGGTAATTTTTTTTGTCAATACTCTTCCGTTTCACGTGCTCCAATTTATTCACCTGCACATGATGTGTATGTGTATTATGTATACGATGTACATAATTTGTACATATTTTCACACCATTTTGTTAATTCTGTCATCATTTCAACTTTCTTCTAATTTTAACAGCTTGTGTTTTCTGTCTCCTGGATCTTTAGCACTGATATAGTCTACAATTTTCCCACTGTTCTGTCCATATCTTCTTAAGCTTTTATTCCCTACATTCCCTTCTTGGTATGGCTATAAAGTAATAAGATTATTTGATTTCTGGGACTTGGTGGAAAGTTGACACTAATTGCTTAATGGATGCATAAATGCCCAAGATGGGGCCACAGGGAGTTTACTCACTGATGTTTTAAGATTTATATTGAAATCCAGTTAATAGCATTAAAAAAAAATCATGACCCCAAGTTAAGAAGCTCTGGTTTACACCCATAATTCACAGCAACTGGATCAAAGATCTAAAGATTTTTAAAACAGGAAAAAAAGAACACTATATTTATCTCAATTGTGGAGAGGAGTATTATGGTATAGTAGAAAGAAGTCAGAGGAACTAGGTTCTAATCCCACTTTTGATGTTTATTATTTGTGTGATTGTGTTCAAGTCATTTTATGCTCCCCTGGGGCTTAGTTTCTTCACTATCAAATGAGGAGAGTTTAACTTCATAGCCTTTGAGGTACCTTCCAGCTTTAGATTTATGAGTAAATATCTACCTATCAAACAAATATATTTGATTATACAAAAGAAACATTTTGCACAACAAAATCTAAAAGAAAAACAGATTGATTAAAAAAATCTGTGTAGTAATACGTGATAAAAATCTGACATTCAGAATACATAAAGAACTGGTAGAAATTTTCATATCTCATACCTATTTTCTCCACTGGATAACTGATTAAAGGGAACGGACAATTTTTGAAGAATGAAAGGGATTACTATCACTTGAGAAATAATCACTATTAATGAGAGAAATACAAAGTAAAGCAACTTTAAGTACAACTTCATATTCTTCCAATTTCTAAAACTAGTTTAAATTATAACATTTAATATTTAATATTGGTGCAAACTTGGGGAATTGGTGCAATTGGGGAAACAGGTATTCTAATATATCACAGATGGAGCTGTAAACTAAATGTAATTTAAAAAAACCCAGCAAGGTCCCTTGTATACTAAAATATACTACTTTTTTGTGGTAGCAAAAAGCTCATCATTTGAAGAAGGACATACCAAATTGTTGTATACAAATGTAATAGAATAAAAATGTAATTATTGCTCTGAGAAAAAAGATGAATATGAAAAATTCAGAGACATAAATAAAGGAAGACTTGCATAAACTGATGCAATCACTACATCAACATGGATTTATTAAATACAGCTAGGTGGCACAGTGGATAGAATGCTGACCCTGGAGTTGGAAGGACCTGAGTTCAAATCCAGCCTCAGACATTTACTAGCTGTGTGACCCTCGGCAAGTCACTTAACCCTGTTTGCCTCCATTTCCTCATCTGTAAAATGAGCTGGAGAAGGAAATGGCAAACCACTCCAGTATTTTTGCCAAGAAAACTCCAAATGGGGTCACGAAAAGTCAGACATGACTGAAAAATGACTAAACAACACAACAAAACAATATGTGCTAGGCTCTATGCTAGGCACTATGGGTTTAGAGGAAAAAAAATGAAACAATCCTTGCCTTCAAGGAGATTATATTCTATTGGGTGAAACAATGTGAACATAAGTATATACAGGGGTGTGTGTATGTGTGTGTGTGTGTGTGTGTGTGTGTGTGTGTGTGTGTAAAACAAGGTGATTGGGGAAGGCACTAGTAGCTGGGGGGAATAACAAAATGCCTCATGTAGGAGGTGGGTTTGGAGCTGAACCCTGAAGAAAACGAGGGATTCTGTGAGGTAGAGGTGAGGATATAAGACATTCCAGGACTAGGGAACAGCTCATTTAAAGATGTGGAGCCTGAAGGAGTACTG
The DNA here is from genome assembly GCF_900497805.2 of Vombatus ursinus. Taxonomy (NCBI): domain Eukaryota; kingdom Metazoa; phylum Chordata; class Mammalia; order Diprotodontia; family Vombatidae; genus Vombatus; species Vombatus ursinus. The sequence continues at coordinate 19,179,094 of NW_020954572.1, read as the reverse complement.
GAAAGGAAGAGCAAGCAGGCCTAGACACAGAGTACACGAAGGAGAGGAAAGGTAGGGTGAAGCAAGGCTGTGAAGGGCTTTGAAGGACAGCAGAGTTTGAAAACACATGGGATTTAGTTGAGTAGGAGAGGCTTAAGATTGGTGCTTTAGGAAAATCATTTTGGTAGCTATGTAGCGAGAATGAATTGAAGAGGGGAGAGACTGGAGGCAGAGGGGTAAATGAAGATACACAACCTGTATATACTTACATTCACATTGTTTCACCCAATAAACAGTAGTTTAGACAAGACTCATGATGGCTTGAGGTGTAAGGGGATGGATGTGAGAGATGCTGTGAAGGTAAAACTGATATGCCTTGGCAACTGATTGTGGGGTGAAGAAGAGTAAGGTGCTGAGGAGGACTCTGTAGTTGTGAACCTAAATGTTAACATAGGTCAGAAGAGGGATACAGAAAACAAACAAGTAATTTTTATGTTAAAGTTTTTTCTTTTAACAAAATATAAACTGGATCTTATGATTTTATTTGGAATTTTATTCCAAATTTATTGTTTGTTTGTATTTGAGATTATGCTGGCAGGTACCCAGTGTCCTTATTTCACTTTATTTCCGCATTATAACATAAGTAGTATTGTTTTCAAGGACGGTGGTGAGAGAAAAGATAGAATGCTGTTGAAACACATTGCCTCTACTTCTCAAAGAAGACTTTCTCCAGTGGGGATAAAGTGGAGAGGAATCCAGGCTCCTGCTATAAATAAACAACTGGTTTCTGAAGAGAACTTGAGGTGATGCCAGAGCAAGGAAAGACTTGCCCTACTTTATTACCCACGAGGCTCTAATTCCTCTCCTCCCCTATATCCCTTCCAAACAATTTCCTCAGTCCTAGCAATATTTTCTGTGCTCATCTTTATCTACTGCTGTTTGTTATTCATTCTCAATATCTTCCTAATCTTTTCTACTCTGTACTACAAAGACCTTAGCATAAAAATACATTCACAGGAGAAATCATAGTCAACCAAAATAACATTTAATTAAATAGAGTGACTACCAAATGGTCAGAAACTGATGTAATATTATGCTCAGTTCTGGGCCTTAAATATTAGGAATGATTTTGATCATTTGGAATCCATCCAGGGAAAGATACTAAGAAGCCACAAAATCATTCCCTATGTGGATTTGTTGAAGGATGATATTGAAATGTTTAAAGTAAAGAAAAAAAGAAGGTTGGGGAGAAGGGAAGGAAAGGATAGCTGTCTTCAAATATCTGAAGGGCTATCATATAGAATAGAGACTACATTTGTTCTACTTGTGTGAAAGATGCAAAGAAGCAATTGTAGGCTTAATGTAGGGAAATCCTTTGGGTACTTGTCCAAACATAGATTGAACTGCCGTCAATAGTGGGCTCCCCACCCCAAAGGTCTTCAAGCAAAGGCTGGATGGCTCTTTGTGGCATGTGCTGTAGAGGAGATTCTAGTTGGGGCACAAGATGGATTAGATGGCTTCTGAGGTCCCTTCCCAATTCTGAGCTTTGGTAGTTCTAAAATAAGTAAGCAAATAAATACGTATTTTTAAAAAGGAGATGTGGGGGCAGCTATGCAGTGAATAGAGCACCGGCCCTGGAGTCAAGGGGACCTGAGTTCAAATACGGCCTCAGACACATAACATTCACTAGCTGTGTGACTCTGGGCAAGTCACTTAACCCCAATCACCTCACCAAAAACAAAAACAAAAAAAGGAGATGTGGACTGGTAGATGTATTTAGAAATGATTGGTGATAACTTAAAATGTTGATTAATGAAAAAAATGTTATATTATTCTAGAGGGCAGTATCTAGCCAATGAGTGGAAATTATAGAAAAGTAGATTTTATGATATTATGAGTTAAGTTTCTTCCATTTGTCTCTAATATTGACCTGCAAACTTGCTCATATCTCCCCCATGCTGAAAAAAAATCCTTACTTGATCCTTCTGTCTTCACTAAACTCTTTGAAAAGGCCCTCTACAATAGATGCCTCCACTCTCTCTCCTCTCATTCTCTTCTTAACCCCTTAAAATCCAGCTTCTGACCTTATCATTCCACTGAAAACTGCTTTTTCCAAAGTTATCAATGATCTCGTAGTTTCCAAATCCAAAGACATTTTCTCAATCTTCACTCTTCTTGACTTTCCTGCAGTCTTTGATGCCACTGATCACCCTCTCCTCCTTGATACTCTCTTCTCTCTAGGTTTTTAGAACACTACTCTCTGCTAGTTCTCCTATCTATCTTGACCAGTCTATCTTAGTCACCTTTGCTGGATTCTCATCACACCCTCTAGTCATAGGTGTCCCTCAGGGTTGTGTGCTAGGTCCTTCTTTTCTCCCTCTATACATCAGCTCCCATGGATTTAATCATCATTTCTATGCTGCTGATTCTCAAATCTACCTATTCTGCCCCAACATCTCTGCTGACCTCCAATCTCACATCTCCAAATGCTTTTCAGAAATATGAAACATCTTAAACTCAACATGTCCAAAATGGAACTCATTCTCTTTCTCCTGAACCCTGCCCCTCCCTCCCACCCCATTACTGTAGAGGGTAATACTACCCTCTTAGTCCCTCAGGCTTTCAACCTAGGTATCATCTTCAGTTCCTCACTATCTCTCTCCCCCCATATCCAATCTGTTGCCAGGGCCTGTTGATTTCACCTTTGCAATATCCCTTCAGTATGTCCCCTTCTCTCCTCTGACACTGCCACCACTCTAGTGTAGGCCCTTATCACCTCATATCTGAACTATTGTAATAGCCTATTGGTGGGTCAGACTGTCTCAAGTCTCTTCCCACTGCAATCCATTTCTATTCAGCCACTGAAGTGATTTTCCTAAAGCACAGGTCTGACCATCACCCCCCCTACCCCCCACCCAACTCAGGAAATTCCAGTGGCTTCCTATTGCTCCCAGGATCAAATTCAAATTCAAAATCTTCTGTTTGGCATTCAAAGCCCTTCATAATCCAGCCTTCTCCTATCTTTCCATTCTTACTACACCTTACTCCCTCTGCCATGTTCTCTTTGATCCAGTGACATTAGTCTCTTGGCTGTTTCATGAAAAAGACACCACCTCTCAGCTCTGGGCATTCTCTCTGGCTATCCACCATGCCCAGAATACTCTCCCTACTCATCTCTGACAACTGGTTTTCCTGACTTCAAATTTCAACTAAAATCTCACCTGTTACAGGAAGTCCTTCCCAACCCTCTTAGTTCTTGCAGTTTCCTTCAGTTAATTATTTCCTATTTGTCCTATATATAGCTTGTTCGTATATATTTGTTTGCTTGTTATTTCCCCCACTAGACTGTAAGCTCCTTTAGGGTAGGGACTTCCTTTTGCCTCTTTTTGTATCTCCAGAGCTTAGCATAGTGCCTGGCACATAGTAGGTACTTAATAAATGCTCACTGACTGACTGAGAGACTACAGGAATTGTTTTCTCTTTGTTGTTAGCCTTTGACTTAATTAGGGAACATCACACATTCTCTTCTATCTTCCCCTCCCCTCACCCCTTACTTATATCCTCCCTTTCTGTAACTTGGACCTGCAAAAAACATTGATGCACCTCTAGGCAAGGTTTTGTGAGATTTAATCCATGGGGTTTCAGGCCTTTTATTTCCTCCCTACCATCACTTTTACTTGAATTTTGCTTTTACCCTTGTCTCCTCATTTAGAAAGTAATCTCTTAATGATCTTTTTGTTGTTGTTTTCCTTAGTAACAGTATTTGTTTACTTTCTTACATTTCTATTGCCTGGGGTGTTTGAGAAATTATTTCTTCCGGCTATTGTCCTAGGAATGTTTAAAATACCTCTTTTTTTTTTAACTGAACTTCTATTTTTACAAATTTATTGTTATGTTCAAATTTGCAGGGTAGACTTCATTTTAAGTTTCTTTGCTTTTTTGGAATACATTATTCCCTTCTCTCCTGTTGTTTACTGTGGGTACATAATAGTCTTACACTATTCACATTTCTTTTCCCTGTATTTGAGTCTTCTTCCTGGACATTTGCAAGTTTGTTGTTTTTCAATGGAAATTTAATGACTACAATGTTTTGGAAGTGAAGCATAAGGTGTTTTGGTTTGTCTGTTTGCTTTTTTCCTGGAGGCCATCTGTGGATTCTTTTAATTGACACTTTGTTTTCTGGGTTCAGAGGTTCTGGAGCTTTCTTGTTTTATTTCTTGCATTATGATGTTCAGGGTTTTTGACTTGTTGGGTATTTCAGGAAGATCTATAATCCTTAAATTATCCTGTCTTTAAGATCAGTAAGTTATGCTTGCATGGAGATCATGCTGCTTTTAATGTTATTTGCTTTTATTTCTCTTCTTTCAGACTGTCTTTTATTTCCATGCATTTAGATTCTCAATCAGCTTTGTTTCTCTAGTGAGACATGCCACCATAGATTCAAGTTTTTCTGTTCTGCCAATTATTTCTGCTATGCAAGATATAAATTCTGCTTTCACAATTCTTATTTCTATTTTAAACCATTCAAGAACATCCTGATGTTGTTCTATGCTCTCTTGGAAATCCACAGGGTTCTCTGACTCATTAGGTATTAATTCATTTTTTTTTTCTTGCAATGCTTATTCCTAGATGCCTGAACTCCTTTCTCTGGTCTGGGGGCCATTTCCTCTTTTGTTATTATTATCTTCCCCATGGTTTATCTGCTTATGCTCAAGGTCTTTGGGTTTTCTTCCTCCTGTGACGTTTGATAATTTCAGTTTTTTTTTTTTAAACTGTCCCCATTTGTTTACTGTGTGATTTATTTTTGATGATAGGTTCCCTGGGTGCTAGATCTCAAAGCCTCTTCCCATGCTGTGTAATTCACAGTTTACCAGCCCTAGCTAAGTCCCTGCCTCATATGACTTCTGGCATGGATAGAATTAGTCCCAGTTGGATGCTATGCTTCTCAAGCTTGGTGGAGTGCCACACAGCCACACTCATTGCCACTTGGTGGAGTGCCACACAACTACTCTTGCCCCCTTCTCTCTGTTCTTTGGCTGAACTTTGTTGCAGCATAGAGAGCTGCCACACTGCTATTGTGGTCTGAGAAAATTTTTGCCATTTGATTTTTTTAAAAATTTTTATTTATTTATTTTTTAATTAATAAATTTACTTATTTCTAATTTTCAACATTTACTTCCACAAGATTTTGAGTTCCAAATTTTCACCCCATCTCACCCCTCCCCCCACCCCAAGATGGCATGCATTCTGACTACCCCTTCCCCTAGTCTGCTTTCCCTGCTATCTCTCCCCACTTTACCCTTCTATTTTCCTGTAGGGCAGGATAGATTTCTGTACCCCATTTCCTGTATTTCTTATTTCCCAGTTGCATGTGAAAACATTTTTTTTTTTAACATGTGTTTTTAAAACTTTGGGTTCCAAATTTTCTCCCTTCCTCCCTCCCCACCCACCCTCATTGAAAAGGCAAGCAACTCAATATAGGCTATACATGTGAAGTTATGCAAAACACTTCCATAGTAAACATGCTATGAAAAACTAACTCTATTTTCCTTAATCCTATCCTGCTCCCCCATTTATTCTTTCTTTCGACCCTGTCCCTCCTCAGAAGTATTTGCTTCTGATTACCCCCTTTCCCAATCTGCCCTCCTATCTATCATCCCCCTACTCTCTTGTCTCCTTCCCCTCCTATTTTCCTGTAGGGTAAGACAGATTTCCATACCCAATTGAGTGTGTATGTTATTCCCTCCTTAAGTCAAATCCTGTAAGAGTAAGATTCACTCATTCCCTCTCACCTTCCCCCATTTCCCCTCTACTATAAAAGCCTTTTCTGTTTTTTTTGTGAGATAATTTACCCCATTCTACCTTTCCCTTTCTCCTTCTCCTAGTATAATCCTCTCTTACCTCTTAATTTTATTCTACAGATATGACCCCTTCATCTTCAACTCACCCTGTGCCCTCTACCTATCTGTCTATCTATCTATATATACATACAATTTTTTTCCCTCCAACCACCCTAATACTGACAAAGGTCTCATGAGTTACAAATATCATCTTTCCATGCAGGAATGTAAACAGTTCAACCTTAATAAGTCTCTTATGATTTCTCTTTCCTGTTTACCTCTTCATGTTCCACTTGAGTCTTGTATTGGAATGTCAAATTTTCTATTCAGCTCTGGTCTTTTCATCAAGAATGCTTGAAAGTCTATGTCACTCAATGACCATTTTTTCCCCAGAAGAATCATACTCAGTTTTGCCAGGTAGGTGATTCTTGGTTGTAATCCTATCTCCTTTGCCCTCCGGAATATTATATTCCATGCCCTGCGGTCCCTTAATGTAGAAGCTGCTAAATCTTGTGTTATCCTGATTGTGTTTCCACAATACTTGAATTGTTTCTTTCTGGCTGCTTGTAATATTTTCTCCTTGACCTGGGAACTCTGGAATTTGGCTACAATATTCCTAGGAGTCTTCCTTTGGGGATCTCTTTCAGGAGGAGATCGGTAGATTCTTTCAATTTCTATTTTGCCCTTTGGTTCTAGAATATCAGGGCAGTTTTCCTTGATCATTTCTTGAAAGATGATGACCAGGCTCTTTTTTTGATGATGGCTTTCAGATAATCCAATAATTTTTAAATTTTCTCTCCTGGATCTATTTGCCAGGTCAGTTGTTTTTCCAATGAGATATTTCACATTGTTTTCTAATTTTTCATTCTTTTGGATTTGTTTTACAGTGTCTTGATTTCTCATAAAGTCACTAGCTTCCAACTGCTCTATTCTAATTTTTAAGGAAGTATTTTCTTCAGTAAGCTTTTGGACTTCCTTTTCCATTTGTCCAATTTTGCTCTTTAGGGCATTCTTCTCTTCATTGGCTTTTTGGACTTCTTTTGCCATTTGGGTTAGGCTATTTTTTAAGGTGTTATTTTCTTCATTTTTTTGGGGGGTCTCCTTTAGCAAGCTGTCAACTTACTTTTCATGATTTTCTTGCATCGCTCTCATTTCTCTTCCCAGTTTTTCCTCTACTTTTCTTACTTGCTTCTCAAAATTCCTTTTGAGCTCTTCCAAGGCCTGGGACTGATTCATAATTTTCTTGGAAGTTTTGGATGTAGGAGCTTTGACTTTGTTTTCTTCTTCTGGTTGTACGTTTTGATCTTCTTTGTCACCAAAGTAAGATAATATAGTCTGATTCTTTTTGTGCTGCTTGCTCATGATCCCAACCAATTACTTGAGTTTTAAACTCTTTGTTAAGGTGAGAGTCTGTTTCTAATGTGGAGAATGTACTGTCCCAAGCTTCGGGGGTTTGTACAGCTGTTTTCAGAGATATTTCTAGGGACCTGAAAATTTTCAGTTCTTCCAAGGTGCTATGATAAGGGGCGAGGTTGTTTCCTCTCCACTGCCACAACAAACTCCACCATGTCAGCCTTCCTCCTCTCCCCAGGACCACCCCTCAGAACTGTGACCCAGATCCAAGCACAGGCAAAACAAGACATTCCTGCCTCAGCACTGGCAAAGAGATCCTTGCAATCCCCCTCTGATCAGCCACTCAATTCCTCCTCAGTCTGTGGGCCAGAAGCTCAGGAAAACAGTTGCTGCCCCAGAGGCCACGCTCAAGACTTGCGGCTGAGACCTTGCTCTTCTCTCACCGCAGTCACAGACTTTTCCCACTGACTTTCCACGTTGTGTTTGGCGTTCCTGGGTTGAGAAGTCTGGAAACCACCACAGCTGCCCGCGATTCAGTCCTCTGAGGCCTGCTCCAGGTAAGCTGCAGCCTGTGCACCCACGCCGAACTGAGCTTCGCTCCCCGCCCGGCGCAATATACCTTTCTGATCAACTATCCAGGCTGTCTTTGGCTGGAAATTTGTTTCACTCTGTCTTTTTGTGGGTTCTGGTGCTTTAGAATTTGTTTAGAGCCATTTTTTATAGATATTTGGAGGGGTTTGAGGGAGAGCTCAAGCAAGTCACTGCTTTCCCTCTGCCATCTTGGCTCTGCCCCTCCTGCCATTTGATTTCTCAAGCACAAGGAAGAAGGGGAGGGAAGTGTTGGAGTGTAGAGTAAATTTCTGTGGAAAGCTGCTTGAGTCAGACTGTGGAGCCTTGCTGCTGAGTGTGTGATAGATGGTAGTGATAGGATGCTGAGTGAAGCATGTTAGGTGTTAGGGATTAACCTTCTCTGTTGTTAGTTAATCAAATTCTTGCCTTGTTTGGGTTCTTGGTGTCCTAGTCAGCTATGGAATTGTGAACCACAGTTTAAGAAGAGCTAAAGGAGTCATAAGTGGAAAAGTTTAAGAAGCCCTGTCCTAGATTATGGAGACAGCTTTAACTGCTTTTTCTCTGCCACCTATTTCCTATTTTAGACAGGTCTGAAAGGTTGTAAGTATTTGAGAAAATGTCTAATCTTCCAACTTGCTGGTCATATAACCCAGAAGTCTCTCTCTTAGTTTAGTTTTAAGCTTTAATAGGTTAAGATTGCACTAAAATTTTTGTGACACCCTGTATATACGTACCATGCTCCATAAACTCCATAAAAGTGGCTATAATAAAGGACTAAGAATAACAGTTGAAACATCCAGATTGCCAAAAAAGAAACCTCCAAAACGTACAAGTAGTAAGACCTATAGTGTCCCATTTTTAAGCACAAATACCCATAGTTTAGGCATAAGATAAATTGCAGGTCCTAATACAAGGAGACAAATTCGACTTCATAGACTTGGTGGTATGAAACCATAATTGTAATATGGCTCTGGATGAATGTGATAGGACCAATATCAACCAGGGTCTCCTCTTCCTCTTGCAACATATGTTCCCTAAAAGGCAACAAAGCTATCTCTAGGACTTGATTGGCCCAAGGGACCAAGACTCAAGCTGTATGCTGACTCAGCTTCCTTGTAGCCTCTGACTATTGATGTGGCTTCCTGGTCACCTAAAGGCATAAAAAGGCCTAACCACATGGAGTTGGGGCCCTTCAGATTTGGCAGATGTTCCAAGACCACTTAAATCACCATACCTTGCCTTGCTAACCAAGATAGTTTCCATATAAGCTGTGTCTACCAAAGCCAGGTGCTAGAGTATTTTTTTTTTTGACTATCCTCTCTATGTTATGACTATGTAGATCTCATTTTGTTAAAGTAAAAGTGCCTCATTTCATCCTAACATCAAATTTGAACAGGGCTGAGGTAATCCTGCCCCTAACAACATGTATACCTTATTTAAAGAAAGAGAATGAGTGAAAGGGGATGTAGGGATAGGGTAGTACTGAATATTAAGAAAGTATATTCATGTAATGAAATCCTGTAACCAGTGTGGGGTAGTGGAGAGCATTTGGGTGAAGATTAAGGGTGGGAGAAATAAGTTATTTTGACACTGGAGTCTACTACAGACCAATCATACAGAAGGAAGAAACAGATGAGGATTTTAGGAACTCAAACACAAGTCTAAACCAGAAGTGTGATATAGCAGTGATAGGATACTTCTATTATACAGACATCTGCAGGAGTTTTCCTGACCTGCCTTAATGATAACTAAGGTAGACAAATCAATAACATACATTTTATTATGGATGGGACTCTCCCCAAAAGAGAGGAACTAGTTGTGGGGCAGAAGTGGTGGGGATTTTTTTGAGGAAGTTGCCTAGAGTTTGATTAATAAAAAAAGGAAATAGTAGAGTTGTTCAACATGCAAACTGGATGTGGGGAGAAGAGACTTCAGAGCACTCAGGGAAGTGACAAGTAGGGTCCTATGGACTAAAAATTCATCAGGGAAATATCAGCCTATGTGGGATGGAAAAATTCAGGAATGAAATTCTAGAGATACAAAAGGAAACTATGTCATTGAGGAGAAATGAGGGTTGTATGAAGAAACTAATTTAGATTTATAGAGAACATGCCATATATCCTGGATTTTTAAAAGATATATATAGACAATGAAAGCAAGGGGCAGATGAAAGGATAAATAACAAAGTATGGCACAACCCCATAAAAACATGTCAAGGGTAATAAGGCTTAGAATGAGCTGAAATTATTAAGGAAAGCTAAAGAGGACAAAAAATTTTTAAGTTTCTTTTTTGTTTTAGTTCTTGTGGGGCAGAAGGATCAATTAAGGAATAGAATTGACTGCTGCTTAGGATGGATGGCACTGTGATAACAAATAACACCCAGGAGGCTGAGTCATTTGATTTCTTGTTTTGTTTCTATTTCTGGGACAAGGAGAATGACTTTTGGAACAAAATGGTCAGAGCAAAAATGACTTAAAGAGAATTTATATCCAGGATAATAAAATGACATTTTAGCTAACTGCCCTTGATGGATGCCAAATGAACTCCTTCCTTGAGGGTTCAAACAACTGGCAGATGTGATTAAGAGTTATCATCAACAATGTCTGAAAGACTGTGAAGCATTGGAGAAGATACTGCAGAGATTGAAGGGTAAATGACTCTCTGAAACATTAGTGAATAGGCTTCAAACTAAAAACAAGTAAGTTTTACTTGGACGCCTAGAAAATCCTAAAGAGATGATTAGTTATCATCTAGAAAAGATAGCAGCAATCACAAAGAGTTAAAATGGCTTCATCAAAAACAGGGCATACCAGAATAAACATTATTTGCCTTCTTGAAACAGTCACTAAACTAATAGATTAGGGGAATGCTTTGGATATAGTTTACTGAGATTTTGGTAAATTGTTTAATAAAGCATCTCAAACTGTTCTTGTGGTGAAAAAAGAATTAGACTAGAGGAACATACACTAAACTGTTTAAATGGACAGATTCATAGAGTAGTCATTAGTGGTTCAATGTCAGTTTGGGAGGTCTCCTATGGGGTGCCCCAAAGATCTGTGCTTGGTCCTGTATCATTTAATGTTTTTAGTAATGACATGAAAAAATGACATGGATGGCATGTTTATCAAATTTGTAAATAACACAAAGTTGAGGATAGCTATCACACTGTTTGAAAAATTCAGATTCCAAACACTGACTGACAGACTAGAACACTAAGCTAAAGTCCAGTAAGATGAAATTTAATAGAGATAAATGTAAAGTTAAAAAAAATTTGAAAACAAATATGAATATTCCCATAGACAAAGGACAAAAAAGAGGATTCCACATGGAACCCTGATCTACCATGTACAGATTGTTGGGACTTTTAAACCATACCTCAAACTTAATATGGTAATACCAATACTACCCTTCTTGTTTGTCTTTGCTTCTAAACTTCTTTCTGCACTCTTCTGGGCAGTCTTATGCTTATCTGAGTCTTACACTTGGGTTCAAAAATCAATTTCTTTCTTTTTTTTTTTTTTTTGTTGGGCAGTGGGGGTTAAGTGACTTGCCCAGGGCCACACAGCTAGTAAGTGTTATGTGTCTGAGGCCGCATTTGAACTCAGGTCCTCCTGACTCCAGAGCCAGTGCACTATCTACTGCGCCACCTAGCTGCCCCCAAAAATCAATTTCAAAGTTACAATGTAGAAGTACTTTGTCTGAAAAAATTGGGGGATTTTAGCGATTTACAAGTGCATTATGAGTCAATAGTATGATATGGCAACCTGCAAAGCTAATGGGACAATAGGATCTTGGGATATATTAAAAGAGGCATAGCCTTCAGAAATATGGAGGTAATGGTCCTTCTGGTAAGGTCACATCTATTGTATTATATTTAATTTTGGATACTACAGTTTAGGAATGATTGATCAAATGGAAAATATCCAGGAGGGAAACCAGGAGGGAAACCAGTCTACTCAGAAGGAACATGATAGCTATCTTTAAGTATCTGAAGTGCTATGATATGGAAGAAGGATTGGAATTGTTCTGTTTAGTTCTAGAGGCAGACCTGGGAGTAACAGTTAGAAGATGCAAATATATAAGGAAAAATTTCCTAACAATTAGAACTGATCATAAATGGAATGGGCCTCTTCAGGAGGAAGTAATGGGTTCCTTCTTATTAGAGATCTTTAAGCAGAGGCTTACTGATTTGTTGACAGAAAGAAATAAAGGGGAAAAAAAAGAAAGAAAATTTATTAAGTATTTACTATGTGCCGCATGTTAAGCACTAAGGATACAAATGCAAAGCAAATACAAATACAAACAAAAAAGATAGGTTTAAGCTCAAGGAGCTTAAGTTTTAATGAGGGAAGACAGCATGTAAAGGAGAATGGCACAAGGAAGGGAAGCAAAGGGTACTGGATAAGTGGTAGAGAAGTTCAAGAAGCAAGTGGAGTCAGAAGTGAAGTGAACATGGCCTGGACCCCTCGTGAAATGCAGGCAGGGTAGGGACTCACCAATGAGAACAGGCCTCAGGGCAGAGGTGTCTCCAGGATGGGGAGGCTGCTAGTAAGGAGGAGGAGAAACTTGTAACGGGGATTCTTTTTCAGGTAGGAGTTGAACTATACGACTGTCAAGTTCTCTTCCATCTCTTAAATTCTGTGATTCTCTATAATGAAAGCTTAGTCTCAGCTGGATCCTTATAAATCCATGCTGCATACTGTCTTTCTGATAAAGAGAGTGCTTAACATCCAGCAAATTTCACCACTGCATATTCTCAATGTAACTGAATTAAACCAATTTTCTTTCAACTAGTCATTCACATTTATCTACCTTTCAGTGTGCCGTATTTCAAGCTAACAAATGTGAACAATTATTCACAAGTACTAATGATAATCACTACTTTTTCAAGTGCATTCAATAGCAAAGGTCTATAGAAGATTCACTATATAATGACGACAAATAATTGGAATTTAAATTATGTTTGAAAGTTTTATGATGCTAATTTAATGTGGTGCTATATTTTGAAGTTTTTGTGTTACCCATTTTAATAGCTTATACTACAGAATATTTTAAGATACCTGCATGTTTGTCATGAGTATTACCATAAAAATAATTCTTTAGAATGAAAATGTATATAATTTGATCATCTCAGTTTTCATGAGAATAAAGCAACTTGTTTTCTGAAATATTCTAATAAAAGCCAAGATGTCAAAAGATGATGAAGAAGAAGCAGCAGCATCTAATTAGAGCTGGAAAAGATCTGGAAATATTTTTATTCAAATAATTTACCATAAACAATATTGAGTATCAATATGATCAACCTTGCTTTTTACCTATTTACATTTTTTACATATTTACATTGAGATAAATGAATTTAAACCTATAAGATGCCATAACTTTTCAAGTAGTAATTTCCATTCACTTGCCTTTTTATATGGTTGTAATTAGTGTGTACTCTGTTGCCTTGATTCTACCTTTTCTCTACTTCATTTTGTCTAGTCTAAAGATCTTTCCATATTTCCTCATATTCTTCAGACTTGTCAACCTTAGTTGGATTTATGGCATCCCATTATTTTAATAATACTATGATTTATTCAGCCATTCTCTATTGATGTACATTTAAATTCTTTCCAGTTTTTTTGCTTACATTAATAATGCTATGAAAATCTTTCAACAGATGCTTGCTTCATTTTTAATAACAGTTTCAGAGTATAGTCCTGACAATAAAATGACTGCCTTAAAGAGTATGATTACTTTTTCACTCTGACCTAAAGAAATATTAAATTTGTTTCAACAGATATTAACTAGGCATCTATCTAGTATTAAATGCAACAAATACATGCATAAGGCACTGCTTTAAGTGCTATAATTATGTGGTCCAGCTCCCTACTTTAGGTGAAAATATAGAGAGACTTCAGGGCAAGATGCTTGTCCTGCCTCAGTAGAGGCGGGTAGCTCAGTTCTCCCATACCCACTTCAGCACAAACCAAATACTGATGATGAAATTCAAAAAGAAACTATAATAAATGATTTTTCCCACCCCTGGACTGCACAGAAAGCCAGCCAGAAGGGTACAAACAATAGGAAAGGGAGCTGCTAGCAAAGCCAGTACCAGAAGCTGGCTAGAGACACTTACAGCCCAGAAGGTTTTTTATCTGGAGGCAAAGTAAGCTGAGGGCTCTACTATCCCCTAGTCTGGGAACAGTTCAGGCAAGGCAGCACTCAGACTGGGGCACACTAGGCACAGGGGTTCCAGGGTCTCTAGCATTGTGTCCCCAGGTATCATACAGGGCCCTCTAGTTTTCAAAGAGTCTGGTACTTGGCTAAATTTTATCACTTTTTGTTCTAAGCTATTTATTTTCCTTTTACTTGTTTCCTTCAGAGTTTAATTTCACTTTTATCTCTTGCTTACTTTCTTCTAAGTATTCATGTAATCCTTGGAAAAAATAAACTTTTTCTTTTGAGTCTCTGCCTGCAGTTGTTAGAGAATCATTCTCTCTTTCTAGACTGGGTTTTTGAGTATCTTTGGATCTGTTACAATTCTTTGTAATGGTCTGTATCTTCTTTGCTTTACTCCTCTCTCATGCCTTAGAACTGGGGCTGTGTGCCAGACTTAGACTTTGCCTCTTGATAGGTTTTTGGGTGGGTAGTTGCCCAGCTTGACCTGGGTTCCTGTGTTGATCTACACCTCCTGGGGTTAGGTCCCTCTTCATCTTTGAGATTTAGAGAGGAAGAAGGGGGGTGATGGATGTAACTATTTCTTGTAACTGAGCTGAGTGGGGAGAATATAAACATATGGAGGAAAGTATGGTAGGAGTGGACACCAGATAGAATGCACTCTTATCTGAAATGGACAAAGGAAGGCTGAACACACACGATTACAAACACAGTTTGGTGTAGAAATACATCAAACTCAATAGGGGAACAATGGGGTGGGCAGAATAGTAGCAAGTAAAACAAATATCTTGATCTAAAACAAAAGCAAAGAACTATAAACTAAGAGAGTACCCATCAAATGGAAGAATGGCTGAGTGAAACATGGTATATGAATGTAACAGAATATTATTGCACCTTAAGAAATGATGAAAGAGATGATTTCAGAGAATCCTGGGAAGTTAGAACTGATGCAAAGCAAGGCAAAAAGATTCAAGAGAACAATTTATACAATGACAAAAACACTATTTAAAAAAAAAAAAACAAACCACTTTGAAAGACCTAAGAACATGATCAATGCAATGACCAACCAAGCCTCCAGACCTGTGATGAAGCATATTACTGACATGCTTGAAAGAGAGGCGATGGGCTCAAGCTGCAGAAAAAGACACATTTTTGGACATGGCCACTGGAATGTTTTTGCTTGACTATGCTAACATGTTATATATATATTTTTTACCCTTCTATTTTTAATTTAGAGAAAGAAGGTGAAAGGGAGGGGAGTGACTGATTTAAAAAAAGAGGGAGAGAGAAGACTACTGAAACATTGTAACATAAAGGAGTACAGAAGGCAGTCCAGGGGAGCAAAGACAAGCAGGACAATTTTGAAAGTACATACTTTTAAAAAACAATCAGCATAGACTAGAGACTCAGTTTTATATGCAATCCTCTATGTTCTACTTTGTATTTAGAAATATTTATTTATTTATCTATTTGATATTTAAGTTCAGAATTCAAAAACATTTAAAAGAAGGAAAATATTGGGTTAAAGGGATTGACAGCATCCTCCTGGCAAAGGTAGAATTTGTACCCCTGGGAGAGGCTAGAACCCAAATTAAACCATCATGATATAATAATGATCATGCTGATATTGACTCACATTTATAAATACTATACTGTTTCTCAAGTGTTTTTTTTTCTCTTAACAACCTTGTGAGGTAGGTAGTATAAGCACCGTTACCCAGATTTTAGATCACCTGGCCATATTTCTAGAATACAACTTAAAGAAAATAAAGAGAAATGGTTTGTAAACTTTGGAAATATGTATCCAGATGGTTCAGCTGGAAGTCCCTTATAGAACTTTTGCCAAGAAGAAAATGACAAGTATTTCTCTCAAAGCACAATATTCTAAACTGGAGCCAAACTTGCAGATCACAGGAACATAAATTTAGAGTGAGAAGAGATCTTTGACATCATCTGGTTCAAACCTGACATTTCACAGATGAGGAACCTGAGGCACCTAAGAGGTCACACAGGTCTTAAGTAACAGAGCTGAAGGCTGTTGTGCAAGGACAAACAGCAGAAGGAGTAAGAGAACCATCAGAAAGTGGGCAGGGAAAAAGGCAGCAAACAACTACCAAGTAGCAAAGCAGGGAAGAAAAGAGAGTTCACTTACAATATTGAGAATAGAGGTTGTACAAGAACTATCAGCTACGATATGCAGCAATGAACCTAGGAACTGAATATAAAAAGAGCCTTAATTGAGAACAGGGCACTTCATTTAATATCTATTAAATACAATTCCAGATGTCAAACAGGATTTTGTACACTGACTTCCATTTGGGGATGGGTTCTAACATGAAAAAAAAAATCAGTTTGGAGACTAGCACTGCCTTGAGGCGAGTTATGAGAAGCGTGATTGCCAGATGGTTGTGGGATAAAGAAAACCACCTGCTTTCTGGATGTGTGTGTGTGTGGGCATGGTTGTGGGTGTCTTTGGGATTCAGGGGGAATAGGAGTAGTGAATAATTGTATTCACATGCATATCCATGATCCATGTGTACAACCTCGTCGTTAAGTTCATCCCTCTTGCTTGGGGATATTACAGGTGCTTTTCCAGTTGTTGTTTTTTTTTTTCAGGGAGATTTCAAAGCCTGGCTTACCTAGGACTTCACTTAGACAAAAGGAGAGCCCCAGTACAATTCCAGGCCAGTGAGTCAGTGTGTGATGCATTCCTTGGAGAGAACAGCAGGATGACTCATTTTCCTAGCTGGAAATTCACAGAGAATTTATGAGGGTTTGCAAGGTCTGAGTGCAGAGAGAGGAAGGCAGCTATACCAGGAACGGCTGGGCCTAGTTTTCATTCAATCCATCCAACAGCATTTATTAAGTACCTACTATGTGCCAGGTACTGCACTAGTTGCTGGGAATATAAAAACAAAAATGAAATATTTGCTACTCTCAAGAGGCTTATGTCCTGGGGGGTGGGGGGTAGAAACCCTTATCTAGAAAGTAAATACAAAATATACAGTAAATGCAAGTAATTTTGGCAGAGGGCAGGGGAGGGTAGAGGAAAATTTGGGAAAAGAAATGAGAGTGATGCAAGAAAATTATTTTAAGAGAATTAACAGGTTGGTAAAGAGATTACAGGGAAGATTACTGCGAAGGTCAGCATAGACTCCTTGTTGGGGGGAATGGCACTTGAGCTGAGCTTTGAAAGAAGGTAGGAATTTTATTAGGCTGATAGAAGTAAGAAGGGCCTGCTAGATATTCACATAGCCTATGCAAAGGCACAGAGATGAGAGATGGAATGTTGTGCACAGGTAACAAATAGGCTAGTAAGGCTATAAACACTGACTGCATGAAGGGTAATAAGACTGGAAAGGTATGTTACAGCTGGACTATGAAGAGCTTTAAAAGCTCAACAGAGGAGTTTGTACTTGATACTAGAAGCAGGAAGTCACTGGAGCTTACTGAGCTGGAGAGGGGCATGATCAGAGCTATGTTTTAGAAATATAAATGTGGCAGCTATGTTGAGGACAGACTAGAAAGGAGAGGAGAAAGACTAGAGAAAGAGATCAATTAAGAAGCTACTGCAATAGTTCAGGCAAGAGATGATGAAGGTATGAACTAGGGTGTTTGCCATATGAGTGTTAAGAAAGGAATAAACATGAGAAATATTATGGAAGTAGAAATGATAAAACCTGACAAATGATTATACAGTTATCCCTTTCACATCATGGGGGTTAGGGGTGTGGTGTCCCCACGATCTGGAAAAGCTGAGTAAAATTTTTTGGCCCTCCTTTTGTACCAGAGGCTGTTTACAGTACCTTCTTGTAAAATTTGGGTTGGCATTATATATTACACATATATTTTATGCATTTCTGAGTTTCTAAACTTTTTCTGTGTTGTTTGCTGGCTTTCATGTGTCATCTGCAGCTTCCATAAAACTCCCCTCAAATTTCCATTTAATTTCTTATACCAATCTGTGATATATAGAAACCTCGATGGGGAAAGTCAAGATGTAGAAGGGATAATTGTATATGAGGAATGAGGATGAGGGAAGAATATAAGGGTATTCCAAGGTTTTGAAACTGAGTGATTATGGGCAGCAATGCCTCCGAAAGAAACAGGAAAACAAGAGGGAAAAGTTTTGGGGGAAAGACAGTGAGCCTGTGAATAACATGAATCAATATGAAATACATGCTACACTGAATGCCAAACAACAAATTGACAGAATCACGTTCTCCTCATTAAGGGTGTATTTTAGAGATTTAAAACGGGGTGAGTCTAGCTGGGGAGATGGGGAGGCAGAGCCGATATGGTGGAGCAAAGGCAGCAACTAGCTGAGCTCTCCCAACACCCCCTGCAAACAACATTACAATAACACCTCAAGTCAAGTTTTGGAGGGGCAGAGCCAACAAAAGGTCAGGGTGAGACGTTTTCCCACCCTAAGATAACCTAGGAGGTTGGCAAGAGAGGTCTGTAACACTGGAGCCATGTGGCAGCAGTATCAGTGGGGGGCCTTGGAGTTGGCTGCGGCAGCAACTGCTGCAGCAGCAGCAACTTCTTCAGAAGCTCTCCGCTCAGAGATGCTGAAGGGGTTGGACTACTGATCAGAAAGAGATTACAGGGGACCCCCTGCTGATGCTGGGGGCAGCTGGCACTGATTCATACACAGTCCTAGGTCACAGTTCCAGGACAGAGAGGAGTACTTGTGATCGGTCACATGGGAGCAGGGACCCTGTTCACAGCTCCAAGGCAGAGAGAAACACTAGTGCTTGTAACTGCAGGGGAGCAGGGCCCCTTCTCGGGTAAAGGCTGGAGTGCAGACCACGAAAGCAGTAATCACCCCTCTCCCCAAATCACACACCTTGGAAATGCCAAAACTTGCAGACCCCCAGAACTAGCTATGAAAACAAAAATAAGAAAGGCCTGAAGCTTAGTACAGTGCCTCCTCATCTCCAGGTGAGCCAAGCCCAACTTTAACATAAAGTTAAAGTCAAGAAATAGGCTGAGAAAATCAGCAAACAACAACAAAAAAGAATTTGACCATAAAATGTTACTACCAAAATGTCCGGTCTTACTACAGGGAAGACCAAACACAAAATCAGAAGGCAATATCATGAAAAAATATATGCAATGCCTCAAAGAAAAATGCTAATTGAACCCCAACCCAAAAAATATTCCTGGAAAAGTTAAAGAAAGAGATAAGAGTGGTAGAGGAAAATTTGGGAAAAGAAATGAGAGTGATGCAAGAAAATTATTTTAAGAGAATTAACAGGTTGGTATAAGAGGCACAAAAATAGTGAAGAAAATAAGACATTAAAAAACATTATTAGCTTAATGGTAAAAGAGGCACAAAAATTCACTTAAGAAAAGAACTCCTAGAACTCACTGTTTGATGAAAAACGGAAAAGAGTATGGCAGAAACTAGGCA
Organism: Vombatus ursinus; assembly: GCF_900497805.2. NCBI lineage: Eukaryota > Metazoa > Chordata > Mammalia > Diprotodontia > Vombatidae > Vombatus > Vombatus ursinus. The sequence continues at coordinate 19,159,776 of NW_020954572.1, read as the reverse complement.
TAGACCAAAATCTTACACCCTATACCAAAATAAAGTCAAAATGGGTACAGGATTTAGATATAAAGGCTGATATTATAAGCAAACTGGGAGAGAAAGGAATAGTTTACCTATCAGATTTATGGAGAACAGGAGAATTTGTGAGCAAACAAGAGAGAGAGAACATTATCAAATACAAAATGGATAATTTTCATTACAATAAATTGAAAAGTTTTTGCACAAAGCCAATGCAAACAAGATTAGGAGGGAAGCAGAAAACTGGGAAAGAATTTTTACAATCAGTGTCTCTAATAATGGCCTCATTTCTAAAATATATAGAGAACTAAGTCAAATTTATAAGTATATGAGTCATTCCCCAGTTGATAAATGATCAAAGTATATGAACACAGCAGTTTTCTGATGAAGAAATTAAAGCGATCTATAGTCACACGAAAAAATACTCTAAATCACTATTGATTAGAGAAATGCAAATCAAAACAACTTTGAGTTATCACATCACACCTATCAGGTTGGTTAACATGACAAAACAGGAAAAGGATAAATGCTGAAGAAGATGTGGGAAAACTGGGACATTAACATATTGTTGGTGGAGTTGTGAACTGATCCAACCATTTGGGAGAGCAATTTGGAACTATGCCCAAAAGGCTATAAAAATGTGCATACCCTTTGACACAGCAATACCATTTCTAGGGCTGTATCCCAAAGAGATCATAGAAATGGGAAAAGGACCCACATGTACAAAAATATTTATAGCAGCTCTTTCTGTGGTAGCAAAGAATTGGAAATTGAAGGGATGCCCATCGATTGGGGAATGGCTGAACAAGTTGTGGCATATGAACATGATGGAATACTATTATGCTATAAGAAATGATGAGCAAGCAGACTGTAGAAAAGTCTGGAAAGACTTGTATGGACTGATGCTGATTGAAATGAGCAAAACCAGGAGAACATTGTATGTGGTAACAGCCACCTTGTGTGATGACTAACTCTGATAGACTGAGCTCTTCTCAGCAATGCAAGGATCTAAGACATCTCCAAAAGTCTCATGATGGAAAATGCTATTCACATCCAGAGAAACAACTATGGAGTCTGAATGCAGATCGAAGCATACTATTTGTTCTTTTTTCTTCTGTTTTTTTTCTTCTTTCTTGTTGTTCCTCCTATCGGTTCTAATTCTTCTTTACAACATGACTAATGTGAAAATATGTTTAATAGGAATGCATATGTAGAATCTATATCAGATTGTGTGCCATCTTGGGGAGAGGGGGGGGGAAATTTAAAACTCAAAAGCTTATGAAAGTGATTGTTGAAAATGAAATAAATTAATAAAAAAAGAAATGAAAAAAATAAAATAAAGAGAATCAGTGACAGGAAGAAAAAGAAAAGAAAAGAACTTAATAGGCTAAATGAAAACTTAATGAAGAAAATAATTCTTTAAAACTTAGAACTGGGAAAGTGGAAGCTAATGACTTCATGAGACATCAAGAAACATTAAAACAAAGTCAAAAAAATAAGAAAATGTGAAATATCTCACTGGAAAAACAATTGACTTGGAAAAGAGCTTGAGGACAGATAAATGAAGAATTTTTTGATTACCTGAAAGCCATAATTAAAAAAAAAGCCTGGACATCATATTTCAAGAAATGATCAAGGAGAACTTCCTTGCTATCCACCAAGTAAAATAGAAAAAGAAAGAATCCACTGACCACTTCCTGAAAGAGATCTCAAAATGAAAACTCCCAGGAATATTGCAGCCAAATCCCAGACTCTCAAGTCAAGGAGAAAATACTGCAAGCAGACAGAAAGAAACCATTCAAATATCATGAAGCCACAGTCATGATCACAAAAGATTTAATGGCTTCCATGTTAAAGTTGCTGAGGGCTTAGAATACGATATTGTAGAAGGCAAAGGAACTAGGATTACAACCAAAAATAAGCTACCCAGCAAGACTGAGTACAATCCTTCAGAAGAAAAAATTGACATTTACTGAAACAGACGACTTTGAAGTATTCTTCATAAAAAGACCAGAGCTGAATAGAAAATCTGACTTTCAAACACAAGGCTCAGGAGAAGCATAAAAAAATAAACATGAAAAAGTATCGTAAGGGACTCAATACAGTTAAACTGTTTGCATTCCTATATGGAAACATGATTCATGTAACTCCTAAGAACTTTATCATTATTAGGGCAGTTAGAAGGAGTCTTGAATTATTTAGGAACAGATGAGAGGATATTTCCTGAACAGCATCAGCCTTACAGTTACCATTCTAGAAATCCCAAGTCCAAGAGTTTTGAAATCTAGCCTTTGAAAGAAAGATGAGTTACTGGCCAGCACCTGTTTCTTGGAGAAAGGAGATTGAGAATGTAAAATGGAAGACATTTCTTCCTGAAACTGGTGGAGCAGCCAGGGAGTTTAGATCATAATACAGGGTTCTAAAGAGACTTGAAATTTGCCCCTTTTTGGGAGGGGGGCTAGGCAATGGGGGTAAGTGATTTGCCCAGGGTCACATAGCTAGTGCACGACAAGTGTCTGATGATGGATTTGAACTCAGGTCCTCCTGACTCCAGGACCAGTGCTCTATCCACTGTGCCACCTAGCTGTCCTGGAATTTGCTCTTTGCAATTACTGTGAATTATCTGGACATTTCAAGTCCAATGGAAAGGGAATTTGACTTTCGAGCAACTCCAAGTGTGGTTCCCTTCCAGGGGGAGTCCAACCTGTCATAGTAAGACCATAAGGCTAGAGGCCTATATTGGTCTCAGTTGGGAAGTGAGACTCACCAGAATGTTGGGAACTTGGCTCCTTAGCAAACTCAAGTGTTTGCCACCCCAAGAAAGTCCTAGACCCAAGCTGCTATGCAAACGAGGCATTATATAGGCATTGAGAAAAGCTGGAACTCATTGGGGAGAAGAACTATATTTCTTTATGGACTACTGAAAGTTCTTTATATAATATTCTCTGTATTTTCTGGGGTGTGTGTGTGTAAAATTAAAGCTCTCCTGAGCCAGATCCATGAATTTTTACCTTGAGTGTTTGTACGAGATATGAGAATCCTTTTACTGATATCTCTATTTTACTGACATCTCTAGTCAAGTTATAATCTGATATTTCCTAGAGGCAATTCTGGGTGATGGTAATATGAACCAGAATAATATTTTTAAGAAGCTGCCAACTGAACCCAGTTTGTGTAAGCCCAGAGCCTGGGAATACTGGGTCACAGGTTACACCCAAAACTACACTAATCATTAAAAAGGTATGTACATTTATTTAAGCTGGGTGTCAAGTGAGTACTTAGGAGGAGAAGTAGTAGCATTGAAAACCATAATGTGATCAAGGGAACTAAGCTATAAGGTCTCAGAAGAAAAGTAGAAGTCATTAAGTCAGAGCAGGCCTGTGATACCATACACTGCTTATGTACATAGTCCCCTATATTACAACTCTGTACACTCCAACTCCAACGGCTACTTGCTTATACTTTCCCGGTCCATGTCTTGATTGACGGTATGTTCCTCTGAACATATCTGATATGAATCTGACACTTCTTCTCTGTTCCTACTACTATCTGAGGAGAGAAGACATGGGTCCATATGAAATCTAGAGTCTTCTCTTACCATAAATGTTAAAAATCACCATAGAGGCCCTTTTCAACTACTGACCATTAGGCTTTGGGCAGAACTAATTGCCTCCTTACACTTTGTGTGAGGTATCTTACTATTCCTCATATATCAGGGGTTGATTAGTAGAGCCCCTGATCAATCTGATGAATTACTCCAGGTAACTTGATGAGATTCCAGGATGTAAACTTTTGCTGGGAGAGTAGCTCCTATGAAGGTAGATGGGCTCCCTAACCGCACCGCCCCCCACTCAAGAACAGAGGGAATTCTTCTGATTGGTCCCTGGGGGCTGCAGATACCTCCAAGATGACACAATGGGGATGGACTCTTATTCGACAGTCCTGAGCTCAGAGTCGGGCGTGTTGGTTTGAATCCTGGCTCTGCCCCCTTAGTGCCTGAATGACCCTGAGCAAGTCACTTAACCTCTTTAAGCCTCAGTTTTCTCATCTGGAAAAGAACTAGATGACCTATAATGTCCTTTCCAGCTCTAGGTCTACGAACCTGTGAAATTCTATGTTAAGTTTCCTAAATAAAAGATATCCACACTACTAAAACTATTTTATTTTAATTAAGTAATTAAGAGGAATTAACTTCAGAATTTAGTTCAATACGTCCCCTTCCAGGGCTCAGTCATTCGCAGAAGAATTTTAGAGGAGAAATAATTAGCGCTTTTCTTAGATCATCCTAAACAGAGAACAGAGTGAATGGAAGGTGAACACATTACTTACTGGTGTGAGAGGTCCTTCTGCTTGAGCCTCCATTGGGCTTGTGGGTGTGGCTGCAAGCAACTGGCCAGCAGCTCCAGGCTGGAGTTCCAGTCTATCTGCATATTGCTCTGACGCTGCAGTGGCAGGACACGCCACGGACAGTGCCAAGACCACACTGGGAGCTCCACTTTTTTTATGACCATCTTCTACCCAAGGACCTAGTTTGTGCTGTTCTTCTTGAGGAGATTCCTCTAGGATTTGCAGCACCTCAGGTTCCTCATCTGAAGGGCTTCCAGTTTTATGCCCTAAAGCCCCATTCGTCCTGAAATCATGAAGGTCCTGCTCCTTGTCCACAATCACCCAGTCCTTGGAATCAACCTCCTGCTGGCAGGAGCTCAGGTTGACAGCTATAAATCCATTGCTGCCACCACCATCTGCCTGCTCTGGGGAGTTGGCAGAAGCAGGCTTAGAAGCGTCTGGGAGGTATTCTTCATCATAGTGCCAGATGTGGTCAGTACGGGTCACAGCAGGAGCACAGGGCTTATGAAGAAGAGAAGCAGGGAGAACTGGTTCCTTTTCCACACTGGAGTCTTTCTGCATTTTCTCCAAGCTTAAGAGAATGGAAAGAGAAAGAAATTACTTGAAATTCCTGGCTGGGGGAGGGGAGGGAAAACTGCTTATGCAATTGATAAGCTCTCAACAGATCATTTATTCAAGTGATAGCTTCCCAACAACAAAACACAAGCATCAGTATGCCACATGGAGAGTGGCCTGACCATCCTGCTATGTTGATCTAATTAGGGTCTGCTCTGGGAAACAGTCAAGGACAGAAGGAGCTGTCTCTTCACAGAGATCCAGGTAACAAATCAAGAGAAAAAATAAACTGAATAACCTTCGCCACTTAGCTCTGACAATGTAACCAAACTAACCCCGAATTCTTCCTGTGAATAGGAGAAAATAGCTGCTAAAGCTGTTTCTGCCTGATCAGAGCACTGCAAAAGACAATGAAAAAAGTGGGTGCCACTCTACATAGGGTAAATATTTCATGGATCCGTTCAATTCCTATAGTTGTATGCACATGTGTTTTTTCATATTTATATATGTGTATTTCTAGACATACCTTCATTGATAGTGTTTTAAAGAGGGACAGATAACTGTTCAAGTCCCCTGCATACCATACACAAGTATGGTGGTGATAAGTGGTAACAGGTTGTATGTAGAGTTAAGGTAAAAAGTACCAGTATAGGAAAAAGGAAGACTGTTGATGAATCCAGTTCCATTAAAGTCACTTCCCACAGGGACTACTGCAATCCTCTCCTAACTGATCTTGTTTCTATCAATTCACATGCCACAAAAGCTGCCACATTAATATTTCTAAAACATAGATCTGACCATGTCATACCTCTGTTCAAAAAGATGGGTTTTGGGGGCAGCTATGTGTTGCAGTAGATAGAGCACTGGCCCTGGAGTCAGGAGGACCTGAGTTCAAATCTGGTCTCAGACACATAATACTCACTAGCTGTGTGACTCTGGGCTTAACCCCAATTGCCTCACAAAAAAAGGTGGTTTTTTTTTAAAATTATCTCTTGGATAAAATAGAAGGTCCTCTGGCATTTAAAGCTTTTCATAATTGGATTTCAACCCATCTTTTCAGATTTCACCTCCTCCACCTTCCCCCTCCCCCCTCCCCCAGCCCCATCCACTACACACACACTCTCTCTATCCCAACAAAACCCCTCTACTTGGTGTTTTCCATGCCCAAATTCCATCTCCTGCCTTCATGCCTTTGCACAAACCGTTCCTCAGACATTCCTAGAACTCTTTCCCTTCTCACCTGGGCTCTTGGACTCCCCAGCTCCCTCCAAGATTCACTTGCTATGTCTATGTGAGGCCTTTCCTGATTCCCCCAGTTGTTACAGCTCTTCCCACTCAATGCCAAAATTACTTTGCGTGCATTTTGTATTTCTTTCTCTGGATAAATGATGTTTACTCCAAGTAGAATATAACCTTCTTGAGGTTCATTTTTGCCTCTGTATCCCCAGCACCTAGCACATGGCCTGGCGCACAGTAAGTGCTTGATAAATGCTTGTTGAATTGAAGTTCCTCAATCTTCTCATTGCTCATTACTTCCATCTCTATTTCTACTTAGCCATCTATTTGCAGCTATAAAAGGAAGGAAAGAAATGTTGTTGATCTGAAAGTAGGTTTTATGCTGCCTGTACCAGATATCAAAATTGCAAGTTATGGCTCTGCTCAGTCTCATACTCCCCATAACCTTCTGCTCCAGCCCCAAGCTCCATCCTTACACTGTTGTCTCTCAGCAGCTGACTTTGCCTCCTACTATATGGAGAAGACTTAGGGTTATCTGTTTTGAACTTCCTCATTTCCCTTCTGCTACATCTCAAAAGTTTTTGATAACAGTCATTCATCCTTTGCTCTAGCCATAGTGGACAAAGTAGCCCACTCCTTGAAAAAGCAAACCTTATCACTCTGGCCCTTAATCTAATCCCCTCCTATCTAATGTAGGACCTTGTTCCCTTGGTGTTTCCATGCTCACACTCATTTTCACAAAATTATTGATCAGGAAGATCCTCTAGATGCCCTCTATTCTAACCCATTATTGATCATCTTTAAATCCATGAGCAGCCATCCTGCCTTTCTTTGAAGATTTCTGGTGAGGGGGAACTTGCTGCTTCCAATGGCATTTCATTCTGCTTTTGGAGATCTTTAATTAGTAGAAAGTACTTTCTTTACATTAAGTATAAACCTGCTTCTCTGCAACTTATACCCATTACTCTTAGTTATACTCTCTGTTGCCAAGGAGAACAAATCTTCTTCTACAAGACTGTTTTTCTAATAGTTGATGGTAGCTATCATGTTCTTCCCTAATTCATTTCTAATTTAGGTTATGTATCTCCGGTCCTTCAACTGACCCTTATATGGCACAATAGTCTTTTGATTTTTCACTCTCTCTTAGTTCCTTCAATCTTCCCTTAGCCCTTCCATCTTCTTAAACTATCGTTCTGGGTCTCACTTCCCTCTCATTGCTTAACTTTGAGAAATTCATTGCCTGTATGTACTCACCACCAAGTCACTCCACAACCACCAGGAATTCTATTCCTACTACTCTACTAAAATTGCTTTCTTGTAGGTTGCTAATGACCTCTTAATTGCTGAATCCACTGGTCTTTTCTTAGTCCTCACCCTTTGTGACATTTAGCAGATGGTTTATACAAATCTGTTTTGTTGAATGAAAATATTATTTTAAGTAGGTACTTTGTACTTAATATACAATAAGGAATACAAAAAAAAGCAAAAAATATACTAAAGGTTAGAAATGTTTTAATAAACAAAGTTCTATAATTACATCAGTCTTGGCAGTTAGTCTTAACAACAGAATAAACGAGTTTAATTAATCCCTTCTGTTAACTCTTACTGAATAAAACTGCCTCCAAAAGTTCTACTTTGATGTCTGAAGCTCAAACCTTTGTTTCCTCAGTCATTTCATCTTTTGCCCACCACATGTCTCACTGTGGCAAGGAGGTAGGTCTAGCTTCTTGGAGGATATGCAAACAGAACAGGAACTACGGCATATTCTACAAGCAAGAGAGAATGGTCCCAGAGATGGACCTCTGACGGTCTCAACTTTCTGAGACCAACAGAATCAGAGACAGAGAGGCTCTTCACCACTAGGTTGGCCATGGCCACCTATGAAACAACAACAAAAAATGGTCCTCAATCCCATGCTGAGGATTACAGAAAAGGGGGCAGGGGATGCTAAGAATCACCAGATCTACATATGATAACATTATCTTCACTGCTCAGCATTTTAAATGTGAGGACATTATCCAATGAACAACAAATTCAATTAATTCAACTAGAAACATGTATTAAGCTTACTGTAAGGAAAATACAGTGTAAGGTGCTGGGGCAAGGTGCTGTGCAAGGTTTTGGGGGTGGCTGCATCGGCAGCAGCTTCAGAAACTCTAAGACTATGGACAGTGGGGGTGGGATTTGGTAAAAAGTCTTACTGAAAGGATGGTTTATGAGCATTTCAAAAGAAGTGGTGATGACTAAGAGCCTGCATGATGAGCCCATCAAAAGTAAGTTGGTATCAGCCTGTTGTTGTTGTTCAGTCATTCAGTCATGTCTGACTCTTCATGACCCCATGAACCACAACTGTCCAAGGGGTTTTCTTGGCAAGGATACTGGAGTGGTTTGCCATTTCCTTCTTCAGTGGATTAAGGCAAACAAATTAAGTGACTTGCCCAAGGTAGCACAATTAGTAAATGTCTGAAGCCAAATCTGAACTCTGGTCTTTCTGACTCCAGCCCCCATGCTTTATCCACTGAGCCATCTAGCTGTCTCTATGTATCAGCCTCACTTCATTTCCTTTTATGACGTGGTTAACTGGACTGGCAACTAATGGCAATGTCTTAGATATACATTTGACAAGTTTCTCATACTATCCTTGTGAACAAGATGAAGAGATCATATAGGATCAAAGATTTAGAAGAGGAAGGGATCATAGAAATTTGGCAGTTCAGTTCTCTCACTTTACAGTGTAAACTGAAACTCAGTGAACAATATGAAACCCATCACTTAAGGTCATGCAGACAGTAAAGCAGCAAAAAGTAGATGGAATTCAACCATGGGTCTTCTGACTTGCAATCCACCCTCTGTATTATACTATGCTGTCTTAAACAGAGAAAATAACATCAGTGGGAAATGGCCTGGTTCTGTGACAGACATTCACTCAAGATCATAAATGGTACAGAGGGACAAGGATGGAGTTAGGGGTATGAACGGACATTCCAAGGGTCAAGGCCAGGGGCAGTACTGGATTTGCATATCTAGTACAGGAAAGATGATAGTTCAGTTATGTAGATTCTGGACTGGAAGAATGACCAGAAAAAGAATGACCAAAAAGTAGCCACTAATGACTTCAAGTCAGCCAGGAGAGAGGAGTCCAGTGCAGTGCCCTGCTGATCTGTCCTTAGCTCTGTTCAACAGTGATTTCTCAATTACTTAGATGAAGTCAAAGATGGCATGTTTATCAATCTACAAATGACTCAAAGCTGAGAAGGATTGTTAGCACATTGAGCAGTCATAGTTGGGATCAAACAGATCTCAGTATGCTAAAATCATGGGCTGAATCTACTAAATTGAAATTCAGCAGAGAGCAATGTAAAGTTCTATACTGGGTTCAAAAATCAATTGCACAAGCACAAAATGAATGAAGCATGGCTAGAAAACAGTTCTTGTAAAAACATCTGAGGGTTTTAGTGCACTATAAACTTAATTTCTATCTACAATGTGACATGACAGCCAATAAAATCAATATACAATGAAAATATTAGGCTGCATTAACAGAGCTACAGTATTCAGAATAAGGAGTTTTATGATACTTTGCCCTTTTTAGGTCAAAATTAGACTTTTTGTTCAGTTCTGGGAATAAAATTTTAGAAACTGCACTGACAAATTGAAGCATTTCTAGAAGGTGAACATAATGGCAAGAGGCGATAGGAATGCCATATGGATATCAAGTGAAGGCATTAGGAATATTTAGCCTGAAGAAGAGAAGCCTTACTCCAGACTACACCAGTCACTTTGTCCTGTAAACTCACTGCTTATGTAAGTCATTTCATACTTAATCATATATTGCCTATTGACATCTCTCGGGTGGAAAAAAAGAAAATAGGATAACTGTCTTCAAGTATTAAAAAGGCTGTCACATAGAAGAGTCTTCTTCTGTTTATCCTCAGAGAACAAAACTCAGAGAAATGGATATGAGTTGTAGAAAAGGAGATCTAGAAGGAATGTAAAGAAAAACCTTCAAATTATTATAGTCTCTCCAAAAATACAATGGACCACCTCAGGAGGCAGTAGGTTTCCCATAAATACAAGCCTCCAAACAGTGGCTGCATAACTACTTGTTGGGAATGTTGTAATAAGGATTCTAGTTCATTTGGTCTAGATAACCACGTAAGTCCCACCCAACTCTGAGATTCTGTGAATTCACATTAAGAACCAGCATGCTACATAAGCAATGATTGAGAGCTCAGTCACTGATCATGGCTACAAAATAGTACATTTTTCCCATTACAAATGTTTACAACAGGAGAGTAGTTATGGTAAAAAACCTTTTCTAAAAGGCTCTTTTAAAATAAAAGAAAACAGAGAGAACATTTCATACCAAGTCTCCAGAAACTTGTCAGTGTCTGGCTTTGACTCCAAGGTCAGACGCCTCTCCAACTCAAAACTGTGGATAGACCGTAACTTTCGTACCAATGGGACATCTCTCTCTGGCTGGGTTGTCTCAGAGCGGACACGAATTGGTGAACCAAGGCTTGGAGCATTCACTATACCATTTGCTGGACCATGACTATTCTCCTCTTCTGTAGCAGCCTATACAAAATATGAAAATATACAACTGATTATAAGGACAGTATGTGAAACACTCCTCTGAAACCAGTAAATCAAGATGAGCTGATATAAAGACTGATTTGTTTTCAGGAGATGCTTAGATTGTGCTGGCAGGTTGGTTTCACAATGTGCTTATTCACTAGCACGTTGGTATCCTAAACTAATTGTCTGAATTGTATATTCAGTTTCAGTTTGATTATAGTTTGATTTAGGAATAGGGAGAAAGAGTCAAAAATGTATAAAATTATTTTAAATGAATAATAATCCTTTAAATATATCATCCAGAAAGCAACAACTTAGGATCTTCTCTATGTATACTTGGTTATCATCTCTTCTTTTTATTATGCTCATTCAGCCTAATGACCATTCTCAATGGCCAGGGTCACTTGAACCTATCTGGAACACTATTAATATACACTAACATCTATTATGAATTTAAACAGCTGCATATCACTATGATAATAAATGATGGACAAGGTCTGAGTCAACTGTCAATAACATTTAAGTTAAACAAACAGTGGAGAGGTTTAGGCCAAAGGTAGAAGATTATTGTCCCAAAGGATCAGTCAGCGTATGCTATGGACTGAGCCATCAGTTGACAGATCTTAACCGATGATTCTCTCGAAATGAAAACAATCTAATCCTGGGACAATAATTCATATTTATATAGAATATTAAGGTTTACAAAGCACTTTTCTCACAATAGCTCAGTGAAGTATTATCCTATTTTACAAATGAAAAAACTGAGAGCAAGAGGGAAAGTGGCTTGGCCATAGTCATACAGCCAGTGAGTATCAGAGCTCAGGTCTTTTACCTTCAAGTCCAGTACTCTTTGCACTATGCCATGCCAGAACTCTATCACTGATACAATGCACAGTCTGCAATGGCTGGGTCATATAATCTCATAGCTCTGTCATGCTGGGAAAAGTGATGAAGAACACAGATAATCTGCTATTGCCTCCCTTAACAGAGGGTAAAGGTCACATGCCCTCTGATTAGTCAGAATTCTTTGTTTAGTTCAACAGGATGCCTGATAGGATCCTGTGCAAGACAGAGCTGGATAGTGAAGATTCTTGTTGGAATCTCTTCGTAAGACATGGCATATCATCTATGCCAGGCCTGTACAACATACGGCCTGCGGGTGGTATGTTGTGCAGGCCTGTTTTACATCTTTTACATTTTTCATGGGCCACCTGAAATCCTTTGGCAGGCCATATGTTGTGCAGGCCTGATCTATGCTAATGTGGAAGAATCATCTAGAAGTTTCCTTTTGGCCATCAATTACAACCTCCTTTCAAACAAACTCTTTTAAGAGATCTCAAAATAGAGTAAACTGATATATCCTTCATCTCTTCTCCCTCAATGTTCTTCTTTGTCCTGTGACTTCTACTAGAGAGGCTAACCATCAGCAGTTTGCATGACACAGCAAAAGAGTAAAGGAGGAGAAATATGGTATTAATATGCCCCTTAGGTAATTAAGACTCGACTATACTATGAGCAGAAATTCACATAACAATTGCAATCGTAATGCAAAAATGTTGTGTTCCTTCAGTCTCTAAAGTAGTTGACCAGTGCCTTGAAAAGTAACACAACTGATAAAATGGGTAACATCTCTAACAAGATCTTAACAATTAATGTGGACTCTAGTTCAATTGTACCCATCAGTTTCTAGTGCCAACACCACTGGAAATTATAAATATGTCCTTAAGACTCACTTCTAGTCACTAAAACAACCATCACAAAAATTCTGGGCTTTGAAATCAGATTTTAAGGATTAAAAAAAAAAGCAAATTCTGTGGTTTCTAACAGTTACTGAATGTGAACATGTTTAAAGGCAATTCACTCCTTAAATGTGTACCAGTGATAAATGAACTGCTGTCTTCACTCGACCAAATTTATATATTTGAACTTCACTAAGAAAAAGGGCAAGTGGGAATTGCTTAAGACTAGATAACTGTGTCAGGAGTAGTAATATGAACTGTTCTTTTAAGGTTTTATAGCAGGTAATATCAGCAACATACAGTGAAAATTCCAAATATGTTAGATAGCATGTTAGTATGGTATAGTAACTAGTTAGTATAGATAGTTAATACGGTCCATTTCCCCAGGGTCGGTAAACATTCACTGCTACCCATAACTATTCCAATGGAATCAGCACATGGTCTAGACCATGCCTCACTTGGGAGAGGCCAATAACCAATGTATAATCACATTTCCACCAGTGTGGCAGAAGGAAAGGGATTGGGATCTTAGCATGACATTTTGAAAGGTTCACTTTTTATCTAAGCCTTTTTGTTTGTAAAAAACATAATTTCACCTTCTTCACATAGCCAAGATAAAAAGTTAATATATGATGTTGACAAATTGAAAAGCCTGGATAAAACATGCTAGAGAAGCACAGATTACTAGTATTAATATGTCCATGAACTGCCAGGTATTCTGAATGCTTCTAATTACTAATGTCAATGAAGTCATACACTAACAAATACATAAGAACAGATACATACAATAAGATAAATGCAGTTAAGAGCACTGGAAGAAACATGTTTGAGAGGTACACACCTTACAGATCCCCAGTTTTATCTTGTTCCTGTTGACGTCCATTTCCTCCCAAACATCCTTCTCCTGAGGACGAGGGTGTCCCACAGACACAGGAAGTTTATCTGGTGATACACCAACAGGGATACCATTCTCCCCATCACTGAGTTGTTCATCTGGAAATACCTCATCTGTATTTTCTCGAAGTAAGTCTCCTGGAATAGGGGTGGCATTTGCAATTCTATATAGGACAAAAGAAAGAGACAAGATTTATAATCAGCACAGAGATAAAAATACTATGAGGCTATCTTGCTTGTGATTCCTAGATTTTAATAACAAAGTCTACACATACTAAGGCTATGAAAAACAAAAAAAGAAAGAGTCTTTAGAAAGTCAGGCTGTGCCCATGTTGGGGCATGAAGATTCTAAAACTTGTTCAATTGGAATTCTATCACATGGCAATAAATTCACAAATCTAAATAAAATATTCTACTGACTTGACTTAATATGACTTAATAGAAGTTAAATCAGAAAAATTATCTATCATGTTACTCAAGAAAAACCTTTATTAATTAAAATGGAATTCCTAATTATTTGTAATTTTCCCAGGGATTAGGAAAAGAGTATTATAAATAGAATGAGTTCAATGTAAGGGCGATCACTTAATCAGCTGATGTAAAACACTAAAACTGCCTGCACAAATATTTGGGGACACCTTTCTGTAAATCATAGGAATTCAGATATTTGTAGGACATGACCTGCTGTATCCTAGAGGAAAACCCAGAACCACGATTCTATATTCCATTTCAATCATGATATCCTGGAACTTGTTTAACTTCTTTGTGCTTATATATCTTTTAGATGGTTGGTCCTCTCTAATTAGACTATTAATTTGTCAAGGCTGTGGTCAAGCCTTCTATTTCTTTTGTATCTTTTCATAACACCTAGAATTCAATATACCAGGTGTTCTAAAAATATTGTTGCCTGGGAACAAGTACTTAGCAAAAAATTGCACCCTTTTCTTGGTAGTAATTTGAAATGTCTAGAAATAGATGCAGATCCTTCAACAGATCATGGGGACAGTGGCCAAACAATGTGTAGTAATCCCAAGAACGTCTGTTTTGTACAGGCATCCTATGATGCTCTGTGTGATTTCATTTAAGGATAACACATTTATAGAATGTTAATGCTCGAAGGGACGTTAGAGACTGCCTAGTTCAGGGGTGGGGAACTTGCGGCCTCGAGGCCACATTAGGCCCTCTAGGTCCTCAGGTGTAGCCTTTTGACGGAGTCCAAGTTTCACAGAACAAATCCTTTTATTAAGGGGATTTGTTCTGTGAAGTTTGGATTCAGTCAAAGGGCTATACTTGAGGGCTTAGAGGGCCACATGTGGCCTCAAGGCTGCAAGTTCCTCACCCCTGGTTTTAGTTCAACCTCCTAATTTTACTAATGAGGAAACAGAGGACCAGAGTAGTTGTGACTTGCTCAAGGTGAATGACAGGACCGCTATTAGCAGCCAGGTTTCCTAACTCCCAAGTTATGTGTTCTTTCCATACTATCTCACTGTCTCTTTATATCCAGGGCAGACTTCACAGAACAAGTCTGGATTCAGTCAAAGGGCTGCACTCGAGGATCTCAAGGGCCACATGTGACCTGGAGGCCACAGGTTCCCCACCCCTGAGGAGCCCTTAACTACTTTCAAGATAGTTTCCTGCCTAGATGGGCTAATCTCAGACCCTGAAGCCTTTTTCTCAATAGAAGTTTGGATTCCAAAAGTACAGAGAGACTAATCTCAACTAAAGACCTTGCAGTCGTCAAAATCATTCCTCCTGGGGCTTTGACAGAGAATAAGCCCGTCAGTCAATCTTTCTAAGCCTGATAAAAGAGGTTTCAACAAACAAACACTTATTCAACGCATATTTGAATTCACACAGACTGAGAGATTTATTCCAAATAAATATTCCAAAGAATTAATTCCAAATATAGTTTGGAATTTATCTAAAAATCAGTTAGCTGTATATAAGCAAAATCTGTTTAATAACTACTGAGTTCAGCATGTGTTCACTAGCATTTCCTCCAGCCTTGGCTAAACCTTCACTCATCTGCTCTTTATTTGAATCTCTGAAATCCTGAAAAGCCAAGCCCTGCCATTTTCAAGCCTCTGATTCCTCTGTGGCCACAAAAAACAATGTTTCTTTGGCAAATATTCCCATACTTCTGCGCTAGCATTTTGATTCGATTAAGCTCTGGTTCCCTCACACTATCCTAACTTCTTTCCAGACATAAGAAATCTTTACACCCTCATCCTTGCTTTTTCTCCAACCACCATCCTCATTCCTTTCACAACTCTAAGATTATGATGTTCCACTGGAACTCCTCCCTTCATCTGGCCCCTCCAGAAGTCTATTCACCCTCACAGTCATCTTGCTTACAATTGAAGGTTCCCTTCTCAATCTTTACTTTAACTCAAACTTACTTTTACTCAGCTTCATCTTTAACTCAAATCACAAAAATCACAATATAGCACCTCTGTTCACAGTCCTGTCTAAATCTCAATTCAAGGAATGAATGGAAATAAGCTTCTAGTTATGTCCAAGAAATAGGCTAGAAGTAATGTGAAAAAGAATATATGTCATAGGTGAGGACACGAACATGTGACCTGGGTTTTGCCTGTGCACGTATGTGATGGGCCTATAACAGGGTGGGGAAGGAGGTAAAAATGGAGTTTGATTGTAAGGGCAATGGATTGAAGTCCTAAGTGAGAAGACATCAATTTGAACCATGCTTCTACTACTTATTACAAGTTACAGAATCTCTTCGGGCTGCAACTGTCCTCATCGATAGGACTAAGGAATTGGGCTGTAAGCCCTTTCCAGATCTAATCCTACAATTTATGGCCTCCAGATTGTAGGAGTTTGACCTAGAGGTAACCTTAAAGATGACTTTGTCCAGCCACCTTCATGTTACATATGAGAAGACCGAGGCACAGAGAGACTGATTAACTTGGCCAATATCACACAAGTAGTAAGTAGCAGAGCCAGTAGTTAGTGCTACTTCCATTACAATTTACTGTGTAAAAGTTACTACGCTAAGTGCAAGGAATAAAATGTGAAAAACAACACATTCAGGCCAGCTAAGTGACGCAGTGGATAGAGCACTAACCCTGGAATCAGGGGGACCTGAGTCAAATCTGACCTCAGACACTCACTAGCTGTGTGACTTTGGGCAAGCCACTTAACTTCGATTGCCTCCCAAAAAAAAAAAAAAGAAAAAAAAAAAGAAAAAAAAACCCAATACATTCCATGTTTTGCTCTCAAGGAGTTTATGAACTAATAAGAAGGCTATGATATATACATAAATAGGTATGACATGAGGTAGAATGTGAAGAGGAAAAATCAGAGACTTAAATCAAGGGAAGTGAAGTAGAATATTATACGCTTCTTCTTTATTTTAATGTACCCTCTTCCACTTCTCTCCTTAATGTTTTCTCTCCCAAATTCTTAATCTTTTTCAATGTATGTATGTATGTATGTATGTATGTATGTATATATGTATGTATATTTCCTTAGGAAGAGGTCCAATGTTATGAGGACAGTTTAGTCCCACTGTCTTATTTTTCAACTTATTTTTTAATATCTTCTCAATATATTATTACTATCTGAATGTTGACAGAATTTTAAGGAGAACTTCTACTCTATCCCTTCATCAACTGAATTTCTGATAGCCTTAGACACCTCTATTTCTTCCCCCAATTTTCTTTTTCTTTCTTCTTTTTTTTTTTTTTAACGAACCTCACTTCAATAGGAGGCAGAGCCAAGATGGTGAAATACAGGCTGGGACTCAGCTGAACTCTCCCAATATTGCCCTCCAAAAAACTTTAAAATAATGCTTCAAATAAAATTTTGGAGTTGCAAAGCCAACAAAAGGACAAAGGGAAAGATTTTTCCAACCTAAGACAACTTAGAAGGCCCACAAGACAGGTCTGTAACACCAGGGTGAGTGCAGGCCTGGAGCATGGCAGGAACACCAGTGGTGGGCCTTGGAGGCGGCCATGACAACAACAGCAGCCACAGCTTTGGAGCTTTCAGTCCAGTGATGGTAAGGGGGTCAGAAAACTGGTCAGAATAAGATTACAGAAGACCCTTTGCTGGCACTGAATGCAGTGGGCAATGATTGACAACTCTATTGCCCATATATAGTACTGGCTTAAAGTTCTAGGACAGAGAGAAGCACTAGTACTTGTTGTTGCAGGGGAGTAAAGGTCCCCCTGGGTAAAGACCAGAGCACAGACCAAAAGAGCAGTGACAACACTTCTTCCCAGATCATACCATCTTGGAAGCACTGAAAACTTGCACACTCCCAGAACTAACTCTTAAAACAGCAGCATGAAAAAGCCTGAAGCTTAGGACAGTGCCTCCTTACCCTAGGTGAGCAGAGCCCATCTTTAACATAAAGTGCAAAGTGAAGAAACAATTTGGGGAAAATAAGCAAACAACAACAAGAAAGGAATGTGACCATGCAAATTATGACAGTGGCAGGGAATACCAAGACATACACTTAGAGGAAAACAGCTATGGCAAAGCCTCAAAGAAAAATACTAATTGGACCCAAGACCAGCAAGAATTCCTGGAAGAGTTAAAGAGATAAGAGTACTAGAGGAAAAACTGGGGAAAGAAATGAGAGTGATACAAGAAAATTATGAAAAGACAATTATCAGCTTGGGAAAAGAGGCGCAAAAAATACTGAAGAAACTATCACCTTAAAAAACTGAATAAGCCAAATGGAAAAGGAGGTACAGAAAAATTCACTGAAGAAAATAATTCTTTAAAAATTAGAATTGGGCAAGTGGAAGATAATGACTCCATGAGACTTCAAGAGACAATAAAACAAAGTCAAAAGAATGAAAAAAATAGAAGAAAATATAAAATATCTCATTGGAAAAACAACTGACCTAGAAAATAGATCAAGGAGAGATACATCAAGAATTATTGGATTTATGTGAAAGTCATGAGCAAAGAAAAGAATCAAGACATCACCTTTCAAGAAATTATCAAAGAAAACTGCCCTGATATCCTAGAACCAGAGGGTAAAATAGAAACTGAAAGAATCCACCTGAAAGATCCCAAAACAGAACTCCCAGGAATATTACAGCTAAATTCCAGAGCTCCCAGGTCAAGGACAAATGACAAATGCTGAAGAGGATGAGGGAAAACAGGTAACATTGATGAACTGCTGGTGGAATTGTAAACTGGTCCAAACATTCTGGAGAGCAAATCTGGAACACTGTCCAAAGGACTATAAAACTGTGTATACCCTTTGACCCAGCAATACCACTATTAGGTCTGTACCCCAAAGAGAGCAAAGGAGAAGGAAAAGGACCTGTATGTACAACAATATTTATGGCAGCTCCTTTTGTGGTGTCAGAGAATTGGAAATTGAAGGGAAATAACTGAACAAGACTTGGATATGACTGGGATGGAGAACTATTGTGTTATAAGAAATGACGAGTGTAGTGGTTTCAGAAAAAAAATGGCAATATCTATATGAACTGATGCAAAGTGAAGTGAGAACCAGAAGATCATTGTGCACATTAACAGCAATGTTGTAATGATGATCAATTGTAAAAGACTTGACTACTCTTATCAATACAGTGATCCAAGACAATCCCAAAGGATTCATGATGAAAAAATGTTATCCACCTCCAGAGCAGGAACTGATGAACTCCGAGTACAAATTAAAATAGAATTCTCTTGCTTTATTTTTATTTTTTTGTGATGTGGCTAATATGGAAATATGTTTTGTATGATTTCATATGTATGCTTGATATCACATTACTTGCCTTCTCAGTGCATGGGGGAGGAGTGGGAGGGAGGGAGAGAATCTGGAACTCAAAATTTAAAAAGAAAAGAATGTCAAAAATAAATAAATAATAATATTTAAAAATAAAATAATATGAACCTGACAAACATCACCAAACATGAACACTTCCAAACAGCCAAGCAAAAAAAGACCGGAATAAGAGATCTGCATGTGAAATCATGAACCATGCCCACTTTTGACACTGATCAGAAAGTAATAGGGACAAGAGCACTAGAATAAGAATCAGAAGGCCTGAGTTCTAACTTCATCTCATGACTAACTAGCTGTGTGTCTTTGGACAAATTACTTAATCTCTATGAGCCTCAGTTCCTCATCTGTAAAATGGAAGGAACTGGACAAAGAGTTTCTATGTTCTGTTCCAGTTTTGTGATTCTACATGAATTCTCACTGACCTCAGTAATCTCTGAAGATTCCAAATCTCAAACTCACTTTAAAAAATGGGGATGAGGTGGAATGGAACTACTGAATTGATATGTATACCACTGAGCAAAGTAAGGGGAGGGCTTCAACCTATATAGGGTGTTACACAAACTTTGAGAGATTAAAATTGCAACAAGACTTTTGGGACACAGTGCATTTCCTTTCATATGACTTTTAAAAATTATACAGTGACCAAAGAGGATTAAAAAAGGAAGGAGAAAGAATGATGATGACAAGAAAAATGGAAGACTTCATGTGGCAGAGTTGTAGATGAGAAGAGGAAAAAACAGAAAGAAAAAAAAAGCAGGGAAAGCATCATAGACCAAAGACCAACTTATCCTCACCCTTCAAAAACTAGGCAGATTGTTCTTCAAGGTCCCATGCGGTGTCTGTGACCCCGATAACCAGCACTAATATACAATTACTGCTTATTATACTCTCTAGAGACCTATATGTTCTCCAGAAGGTGTGAGCCAGCCGCAGCAAAAGTTGTTTCGCATTTGGAAGAATGCTTGTCAGGAGATTGAGAATCCTGAAGTCATATAATCCCTTCACTCCCACTTCACAGGGAAGTCTACGGTTACTTTATTAGAAAACTAGCACCAATCTAGGGAATGGACAAGAATGGTATTGAGTTCAGGGAAATCCCATTGCCTTTCTCCTATTTCTTGGCATTAAGGTCCCTGAAGAAAGAGTTTGGATGGACTATCTAGGGCATTTCTGCTGCTGCTGAATGGTTTGGAGGTGACCCATCGGGGAACTACCTGTTCAGGACATACCCAATTGCAGCCGGTGTGAGGCGAGTGTGTAACTGAGGGGTTGTGGAAGTAGTGGTGGTTGTGAGGGAGCCATCAGTTCCACTCTTCTCCCAGTCAAAAGGGTCACTCTCAATTACTCCAAAAGTCTTGATGCTGTTGTCAAACACGGATGTAAGAAGCTAAATCGACATACATAAAAAACAAGACAGAACAAAACACTGAGTAAGCCAACGATAAATAAAGTTGCTTCAATTCTCTAAGGGAGCAAGAAAGAGAACAACAAACTCATCATTTGGTTTTCCTCCAAGATTTAATTTAAATAAAATACTCCAAAAGACACCCCCATTGATCTTCTTAATAATGAAAATACTTTTATTTCTTCAGATGAGTTTAACTCACAGATTTGGTCCACAAACAGGTATCCAAGGCTTCAAGAGACCATTATCTCCTTTTTAAGACTTTTTAAAAAATTTCTGACAATACCCAATATTCTCAGGGCTATGTTTATTTTTTCCTCATATTCACTTCATTTATTCTGTCAGTGTCCGGCCTAGAGATAATTTGATAGTCAACTTCTGTTATTCTTTTCTCTTACACGACATGAGCAATCACATCTATTCTGATTCCTAAACCTACTCTTCACCTTTTATTCTCTCCCTCCAGCATCTTTTCCTCTGAGTACAGTGGGTGTTAGCAAGTGACACGTCACCAAATCTAATGACAGAAAAAGGTTCTATCATTATCTATAAAATAGAGCCCTCCTTTTTCTATCACATTTGGTAATTCCCCTTTTCTTACTTTCTCCTAGTTTAAAAGTTTAACTTTTCTCCCTTCTCTGTGAGCAACTGGTTGTCACCACATAGTATTTTTTCTTCTCCAGCAAGATTTGTACCTTTCTATCTTTACCCTTTATTTCACTTTTCATACTTTGATCACTTCTCACGTTAATGCCGGCCAACTTCGTCAAAAATATTGGCTGTAGATTCATTTCACTTTCTGATTTTGTGGTTTCTCTTTTAAAATTTCTTCAATAGGGGTAGCAGCTAGGTGGCAAAGTGGATAGAGCAGTAGCCCTGGAGTCAGGAGGACCTGAGTTCAAATGTGGCCTCAGACACATAACAATCACTAGCTGTGTGACTCTGGGCAAGTCACTTAACCCCAATTACCTCACCAAAAAAAAAAAATTCTTCAATGCTCTCACATATATGTATATCTATACACATATATACATACATATATGTATATCTATACACATATATACATACATACATGTATATCTACACACATATATACATACATATATGTATATCTATATTTTTTTCCTATTAGGATCAAACTTCCAGTTTCCAAGGCCTTACTTTGTCTCTATCTGTACCTTCTGCAACAACTTCATACCTTTCTCTTCCCCTGGTGCTACTTGTCTAACAAAGGGATACTCTAATCCATCCTAAACACAATAGTGATAATAACTTTTAAAAATTTAGTTCTGTAATTCCCTAGCTCAATAAGCTATAATAAATACTTACAGTCTCATATCAAAACAAGTCAGCCTAACATTCAAAGAATGGGACATCTCTTCTGCTCTAATCCCACTCTTCAATTTGGAAAAGGGTAGGTACATTTGTCTAAATTCAGGTAAACATTCAGTAGTCTTGTGAAGATGCTGGCTACAAACCTTCCCAAGTCTCTTCCTATCCTTTAAAACAAACAAATAAACAAAAAACCCTTTTACTTCACCTTGCCATCCCAAGCTATACAAGTTCTTTTCTCTTTCACAGCCAAAATTTTAGAAATAGTAGTCTACCTCCAGTTCCTCATTCCTGCTAATATCTGTCTCTTCCAATCTGAATTCCAGCTCCCTCTTTTAAATGAAACCATACTCTCCAAAATTACCACTGATCTCTTAATTACTAAATTTAATGACCTTTTGTCAAGTCTTACTCTACTTGAATTTTCAGTAGTTTTTGATTTTGTTGACCCTCACCTCCTCCTTAGTACTCTCTCCTTTTGATTCCATGACACTGTTCTCTCCTGGTTTTCCTCCAACTTATCTAATTGTTCCTTCTCAGTTTCCTTTACTGAATTCATGTCTTGTTTCATAATCATGAGCAACCTTTAAGCTCTATCTTGAGCCTTTTCCCCACTTCTCTCTCTATTCTCTTGGTCATCTCATCAGTTTCTCTGGGTTCAAGGTATTATTTCTATGCTCATGACTCCCAATCACGGTTAAAGGACAAGACATTGATAATTATCCAATAAAAGACACCAAGAAGGAGACACATTAGAGGAAAACTAGGGAACGAGAGTGTCATGGAAGCCAAAGGAGAAGAGAGTATTGAGGAGGAAGGAACTGTGATTTTCCCAACAAGCCATCCTCTTAGTTAACTTCTTCACACAGGATATTCCATCTCCTGACTGAGCATTCGTTCCCTGTCCTCCATGCTTAGAATTCTCTCACTCCTCATCTCTGCCTCCTGGCTTCTTTTAAATCTTAGCTAAAATTTTAGCTTCTACGAGAAGCCTTTCTCAGTCCTTCTTAATATCAGTGCCTTCCCTCTAATATTATGTCCAATTTATCAGTTATTTCTACATAGCTATTTACATATTAGCTTCCCCTATTAGATTGTGAGCACCTGACAGCAAGGGCTGTTTTTGCCTTTCTTTGCCTTCCCAGAACTTAGGACAATGCCTGGAACATAGGCACGGAAATTGAGAGGATGCCCATCAATTGGGGAATGGCTGAACAAGTTGTGGTATATGAATGTAATGTAATACTATTGTGCTATAAGAAATGATGAGCAGGCAGACTTCAGAAAAACTGGAAAGACTTGTATGGTCAGATGCTGAGTGAAGTGAGCAGAACCAGGAGAACGTTGTATACGGTAACAGCCATGCTGTGTGATGACTAATATTGATAGACTTAACCCTTCTCAGCAATGCAAGGATCTAAGACATCTCCAAAGGCCTCATGCTGAAAAAATGCTATCCACATCCAAAGAAAGAACTATGGAGTTTGAATGCAGATTGAAGCATACTATTTGCTATTTTTTTCTTCTGTTGTGTTTTGTTTTCTCTTTCTGATGGTTCCTCCTATTGGTTCTAATTCTTCCTTACATCATTAATGTGAAAATGTTTAATAGGAAGGTATATGTATAGCCTATGTCACATTGCGTGCTATCTTGGGGAGGGAGGGGGAAAAATTTAAAACTCAAAAGCTTATGGAAGTGATTGTTGATTAATCAAAATAAATTACTAAAGTAAATTTACTAAAGTAAAAAAAATGCTTAATGACTTACATTGGTTTCACATAAATCCTCTTTCTGTGCTCTTCTTTGTATATGTAAATGCTCATGCTTTATTGGTGTTTGTCAAGTTCAGAATAATGAAAAAGAAAAATGGTTTTCAAAATCAAAGAATCATAAATATTGTAGAGGAGTCTTTTGTTCAGATACAGTTTTGGAATAGATGAACTCTGAGGTTCTTTTCATCACTAAGGATTTATAATTCCATCTACTACAAAGTCTTTTAGCCTAATCCCTTGGGTGAGATGAGATGAATCTAATGTACAACATCCTTGAGCAGTGTCCCATAGATTCCACTTAAATACCTTAAATAACAGTTATCTACAAAAAGTTGACAGAACCAATGCACCTATAAATCATATAATTGCTTAGATTCAGTCTATTCAATTCTTCAACATATTTTCCTCTCCAATAGCAATTATGCTTGGAATCAGAAAGTAGGGAGAATGGGAGTGATTAGAGCCCTAGGCATAGTGCCTCACATGTCTTTAGTATAAGGTAAAATCAATAGCTGTATCATATTCCCTTGTCTGGAATCCCACTTTATTCTTACAAGGAAAGTGAAGACAAAGCAGTGTCCTTGAAATAACAAGAACAATCTGTAATTTGAGATGCCACGGTCTTGTAGGGGATTTAGGCTCTTGAATTTCTCAGACAATAATGAGAAAATCAATTAATCAATAAAGCATTTAAACAGGACAAAGAGTAGTCATGCTATCTCGGTTGGTGCCTTTAAGAAGCAGATACTGAAAGGTAATTTTTCGCCCACCTTCTAAACACCATTTTGCATAGTCTATCAGAGAGAAATATTTTTCACTGTACTTACGTTCTGCATGCTAAGACATAGCAACAAGAAAGAAAAAAAATCTCATATTGGAATTACAAGTCAAAGAAGGAACAGAATTCTAACTACTCTCACCATTCTTAAATGCCAAAGAAACTATAGTAACAGGCACCTGAAGGGCTAGTGCCTTAAGGAACCAAAGCAGGCCACTGGACTTGGCACTGGTGCCAATTAACACTATCTTTTCAGTTGTGTTCCAATTCATCTCATTGACCAAATGGTCAGACTCTGGACCTTGTGAAACCTGTCACGAGTTGCCTTGAGAAGTCTACTCTGATGCCTTGGAGACCAAGAATCCCTCATGAAGTCTTCTTGATCAGTGGTGTTGAACTCAAATAGAAAGAGATCCCAGTAGGCCCTACATTGACTTAGAAAACCACAAATTAACATCATCCATGTTTTGTTGTATTTTTATTGATTCTGTTAAACATTTTCCAGCTACATTTTAATCTGGTTCTGGAGGCACTCAGGAGTTTTGTGGGCTGTGACTGACACCTCTGCTCTAGACCAATTCTAGCCTGGATTAATCTATGGATCAACTCATGGCTGGGGACCCTATGGGATCACTTGGATTCAAATGTACATTCCTGAGGTACCCTGAATAACTATACTTTTTGACTGATGTCTACTTTTTAGAACAAACGTATGATGGATATCCCTTCCTAAACCCCAGGCTGCTTAGGGTCTAGCAACAGAAATCAGGGAACTTCATAGTGTTACAAGAAAGGTGAGAAAGTACAGGCTGTGTTTGGACCAAAGATAAGACTAGAATGAACCCAGATTGAGGGGGGACTTTGAACACCAGCTTAAGAAAAGTAGATTTTATTCAGCAGTCAATAGATAAATTCTGAATGTTTATGACAGGAAAGTGCTACAAGCAGAGCTAAGGTTAAGGAAAACAGATATGGCAGCAGCATTTAATATGATTTGGGGCAGAGGAGAAAGTGGAGACAAATATTAATTCAGAGGCATTATAGTAATCTAGGAAACAGGTAATGAGGATCTGAACTAGGGTGGAAGCAGGGATAATGGAAAAGGGGATGGATGCAAAAGACATGTTAGATGTGATATCAACCAGAATTCTATTGGTGATAGGTTGACTGCAGGAGTAAAAAGGGCACAGGAGTAAATGGAGGCTCCAGTTATATCAGTTAAATGATAGTATTACCATTAATAAAATTAGAGATATTTAGAAGAATAATAAAACAGACTTAGCAGTAGCACGTTGGGGGATAAAGATGATAGCTAACAATAATAAACAGTTATTTATATAGAGCTTTGAAAGTTTGCAAAGTAGTATATAAACATTTCATATAATGCTCACAAGAATGCTGCAGGTATTATTACCCCTACTTTGCAGATGAGGAAATTGAGGCAGGTAAGCAGTCCAATGACCTGTCCAGGATCACACAGCTAGTGCTGATTTGAACTCAAGTCTTCTGACTCCACGTCCATCCAGCACTCCATCCACTGCAACACCTAGCTGCCGCATCATTAAAAGATGAGGCTCAAATAAGTTTTTGGACATGATAACCTTCAGGTGCTGGTAGGACATATAATGAGGAAATTCACTTAAAATACTTACAGTGAGTAAGTATTTTACTTATGATGAGTACTATTTGTTCCTTCCTCTACTCTTACACATGTAAGTAAGATTCTCTACAAAGAAGTTGCTATTGTTTTTAATAAGCAAAGTAATCACAGATGCAGATCACACCATGGATCTCGGGTATCATCTAGTTCAGCCCCCTCATTTCATAGATGAGGAAGGCAAACTACATAGGAATTTCAAAAATTGAATTGGGATTATATTAAGAGATGGTCCAAAGAAAGCAATTATTAAAAAGTTGAATTCCTTTCATTGAAGAAGGCTACACCAAAATCAATAAGAAATTAGAGGCCAAATGGTACAAGAAAAAGAACTGGAAATAACAGACCATAATGGAGGTTTGGTCTTGAATTGTTGTTCTTTGCTCTCAAAAATAATGCTAATAATAATTGTCTGAAAAGACCGAGTTACAACTCTGTCTCTTTTGTCTCTTTTTGTATCCTTAGTGTTTAGCACAGTGCCTGGCACACAGTAGGTGCTTAATGTTTATTGAGAACTCTAAAGGTTCTTTCTACACTGCACACACAGAAAGACTGTCCCTTCTGCAATCATTATTTGTAGAATTTAATGTTCCTTAGATTGATGTTCTTCCTGATGCCTTTACCCAAAGTTAGAGTATTGCTGATAATTATGTTGAAATACTTATTACTGTTGCATCTCAACAATCCACAAAAAAGTTATACCATTTCATGTTGTACATCCATGTATTCTTAAAAAAAATTTTTTTTAACATGAATTTAACAAACACCAGATAAGGTCAAATGATAGTGGTGATAATAACATCTTTGTTTTACCCCTGATCTTATTGGAAAGACCTCTTGGCTTTTCTCCATTACAAATAATGTTGGCACTTAGTTCTTGAATCTACTTAGTATATTAAGCAAAGGACCATTTATTCCTATATTTTTTAGTGTTTTAAATAGAGACAAGTATTGAATTTTATCAAAAGCCTTTTTTTTAGCATGTATTGATATAATCACGTGCTTTTAATTAGTTTTGCTATTAATACACTCTAGTAAGGTTATATATTTTTTTTAAATATACTGACCAAACTCTACATTTTTGGTATAATTGTAACAATATGCTGTTGTAGTCCTTTGTTGATATTTTATTTAACATTTTGGTATCATACTGTTAGTTTTTAATGGCTTTTTAAAAACTCCATTCTGTCTCATCCTGGTTTAGGTATTAATACAGTATTTGTATCATAGAAAGAGTTTGGTAGGATTCCTTCCTTTCCTATTTTTGTAAACAGTTTATGCAATATTGAAATTAATTGTTCTTTGAAGATTTGAAAAAGTTCACCTGACAACTTATCCAGTCCAGGGCTTGTTTGTTTGTTTGTTTTCCTATTGGGAGTTCATTTATGGATTACTTCTTTTTCTGATATTAGGTTATTAAATAATCCATTTCTTATTCTGTTTAGAGGACAGGGGACACTGGAGGAATATTTTGCATTCTTATGATTATCATCCAGTTTGTCAGAGTTAGCAGGTTTTTGGCATATAACTAGGCAAAACAGTTCCTGATAGTTTCCATTATTTTGCTTTCAATGGTTATGAATTCTCCTTTTTCAGCTTTTTATATAATTTGCTTTTTAAAGCTTATTTTTAAATATTTATTTAGTTTTGTTCAGTTTCAGTTATCTTTTAAAGAAATTAATTTATTTTTCATTTTCAACATTCACTTACATAAACTTTTGAGTTTTAAATTTTCTTCCCTTCCTTCCCCTCTTCCCTCCCCATGACACCATGCAATCTAATATAGGCTCTACATATACATTCCCATTAAACATATTTTCACATTAGTCATGTTGTAAAGAAGAATTAGAACCAGAAGGAGGAACCATGAGAAAGAAGAAACAAAACAAAACAGAAGAAAAAAGAGCAAATAGTATGCTTCGATCTGCATTCAGACTCCATAGTTGTTTCTGTGGATGTGGATAGCATTTTCCATCATGAGTCTTCTGGAGTTGTCTTAGATCTTTGCATTGCTGAGAAGAGCTAAGTCTATCAAAGTTGGTCATTGCATAATGTGGCTGTTACTGTGTACAATGTTCTCCTGGTTTCTGATGAGGAAGCTTGTTATGTGTGACTATTCCCTCCCCAGCATTATCTTCCCCCTTAACATCCCTCTTTCTATTTCTACCTGTTTTCTTATTGAAGTTTATGTGTTTCCACAGGCCCTTACAATTGCTCAAATAGGATCACCTTTCTAGGTTTTTCTTGGAGAATATAGAAGTGTTTGCATTTGAGAGTTCCTAGTCAACTTTTTTTTTTTAAATTAGGGAGGCTTGCATATCTTATATTCTATTAAAAGTCTATCTCTGTTCATCCTCCTCCCCCCAAGGAGATTATATTCAGCTTTGTAGAGTAAGTTACTTTTATTTATAAGCCTATATATCTTTTGCCTTTTGGAGTATGTTATTCTAAGACCTCTCTTTACAGTCAGAAGAAGCTGCCAGGACTTTTATGATTCTGACTATTTTTGGTATTGGAAAACTTGTTTTTTGGCTCATTGTCATATTTTTTTTCTTGGATATGAAAAGCTCAAGATTTTGTTTTGACCTTCTTGAGACTTTTCTTTCTTTGGTTTCTTTCAGGAGGCAATCAATGGATTTTTCTTCTAATTTCATTTTGCTCTCTGGTTCTAATAGATCAGGGAAGTTTTTATTTATAATTTCTTTCAATATGGTATCCAATTTTTAAAAAATTATGGTTTTCACAGAACATAATGATTCTCACATTACTTCTCCTTGTCTTGTTTTCTAAGTCAGTTATATTTGATAGCAGATACCTTATGTTTTTTTTCTATTTTTTTAATCTCTTGATTTTATTCCAATATTTCTTGATGTCTCATGTAGTTATTGATTTCTGTTTGGTTTATTATAATTTTCTGGGAGTCTGTTATTTGAATGAAGTTTACCACTTTATCTTTTAAGCTATTTATTCTTAATTATTTTTCCCCCAGAGCTTCTTTTTTCCTTTTTTATAACTTGCTTTATTTCTTCTAGGTATTCATGTAGACCTTGTGGAAAATACACTTTTTCCTTTGAATCTTTATTTGCAATTGTTATGGAGTTACTCTCTCCTTTTAGATTGGATTGGGGGGGGGTCTCTGAGTCTATTTTAATTCTTCAGAGTGGTCTCTATCTTCTTGGTTTATTCATCTCTCCAATTTCATTTCTTGACTTGGGGCTTTGTGACAGGGTGAGGCTCTGCTTCCTGCTATGTTTCTGGGTGGGATGGTTGGCTCCCCTTGCTCTCAACCTAGGTCTCTTGGGTTCTTGTGCTAACTTCTGCTTCCCAGGATTAGCAACCCTCTCCCTCTTTTCCGTCTCTACATCTACCCCCCAGATCTTGAAAGTTCAGAGGGCTGAATTTTCAGGGCCGTCCATGGTGATATCAAGACAGAGTACCAGGGACCCTGGAGCCCCTGGACCTGGGCTGTCTTAGTCTAAATGCTGAGGACCACTCAGCATTCAGACTAAGACAGCCCAGGTCCAGCACTGGTACCAGTCCATACTGTGAGAATCCCTTCATCCTGCCCCTCCCTAGGACTCCTGGGAGAGCCCTCCATTCTCAATGGCTTAAGATACAGAGTCTTTCAGGCTTCAAGTGTTTCCCACCTCTCTGGTCACATTGGAAGGCTTCCAACTTGTTCACCTCTGCTAGTACTGGCTTTTCTCTCAGGGGCCCCTTTTCTAAAGCCTGTGGAATTTTAGCATGCAGTTCTGGGGTGGATGAAATCACTTACTATAGTTTCTCATTGTATTTCTTAGTTATTATTTCACCTATTGTGATTTTTAGATTTTTTTCCTTTTGGTTGCAGTAGGTATATGGGACCTGGGCAATCTCTCTCTGTTAAGCTGCCATCTTGGCCAGAAGTTCCACTTTCTCATTTAAAAAAAAAAAAAATATATATATATATAAAGAGATATATATGTATTATTATTTATTTAAAATGCATTTGTTAATCCCTTTTTTGATTTTTAGAATTTTAATTTAGTACTTAGTTGAAAATTTTAAAAGTGTTGACATCCATGCATTCTTTTAAAAAATAAATTTTATTGCTATCTTTTGTTTTTTAGTCATTGGAATTTCTTCCAATGTCCCCTGTTCCTCCATCCCAGAGAACAATCCCATATCATAAATATTTTTAAAGGGAAAAAAAGAAAATGAGGAAGAAGAGACAAAGAAATCAGCAAAGTCAATCAAAATACATCAAAAAGCTCTGAAAATATATGAAATGTACCAGACCCATATGCATCCCACCTCTGCAAAGGAGTGAGGTAGGTTTGTCTTCTCTTCTTTCTTCTTTAAAGTTATGCTTGTTCTTTGTAATTTGGCCACATTTGCTTCTGATTGCTTTGTGGCTGTATTTTCCTTTTACTACATTGTTGTAGTCACTATGTATAAATTGTTTTCTTGGTTTTGTTTACTTTACTCTGCATCAGACTGCGTAAATCATTCCATGCTTCTCTGTATTTATCACATCTATGTATTGCAATATTGCTTCCACAATTTGTTTAACTATTTCCCAATCAATAGGTACCTATTTTGTTTCCAATATTTTGCTACCACAAAAAATGTTGCTATAAATATTTTGGTGTATATGGGGACTTTCTTCTTATCAATGATCTCCTTGGGGTATAAGTATAGTAGTGGAATTTCTGAGTCAAAGGACATAGACATTTTAGCTATTTTATTTACATAATTCCAAACTGCTTTCCAAAATGGTTTTACTGATTCATAGCTCCAATAACAATGCACCAGAGTACCTCTCTTCCCATAACTCCTCTACTATTGACTATTCCCATCTTTTGTCATCTTTGCCAATTCGCAAGTTGTGAAGTGAAACTTCAGTCATCCATGCATTTGTAAATCATTTCTCTTGTCTATGCTATGTATAGCATACTTATTGCAAGTCACTGTATAGAAGTGTATATCTATTCTCATATAACCATTCCTCCAGTTATGCAGCTACAAGTATTGCTTCAATGATGGTAGACTTGCTCTGTTCTAGGGCAACTCACTGTTGATAATTAATTCCTGTTACTAATTATTAGTTATGCATTACAGGTAATAGAAATGATATGCTCAAGAGGTTGGATGTGATATTCATACCCTACTTAAGTCAAATCATTATTGATACTGCCCTGTAAATTTGATGTGGGCCCTGAGCTTTAGGCATTCTAATCTTATATCCCCAACCATTTCCATCCAGTCTCACCAAATACCACAAATACAACTTCCCAAACATTCAAATCTACTTTGGTCACTCCTATTCCTTTTCTTGCCAATTCACCAAGACAGTGAACCAGTCTATGAGCATTTATCAAGCACCTACTATGTGGCAGGCACTATGCTAATCACTGGGGATACAAAGAAAGGCAAAGGACAACCCCTCTCTCCTCAAGGAGCTCACAATCTAATGGGGGAGACAACATGAA
Source organism: Vombatus ursinus (assembly GCF_900497805.2). NCBI lineage: Eukaryota > Metazoa > Chordata > Mammalia > Diprotodontia > Vombatidae > Vombatus > Vombatus ursinus. The sequence continues at coordinate 19,128,227 of NW_020954572.1, read as the reverse complement.
AACAACTAGCTACAATCAAGAAAAATACAGGTAAATTGGAAGATGATCAGCAGGGGGACTGGTATTAAGGGGGATCAGGAAAGTCTTCTTGCAGAAGGCAAAATTTTAGCTGGGACCTCAAGGAAGCTCGGAGGCAGAGATGAGAGGGCAGAGAATTCTAGGCATGGAGATAACTAGTGAAAATGAGAAGAATATGGAGATGAAGTGTCTTGTATGAAGTAAGCAAGAAGGCAGCTTTCACTGGTTGTAGATTACGTGGAGGGGAGTAAGGTGTAGGAAGAATGGAAAAGTAGGAAGGGGGCCAGGTAATGAAGACCAAACAGAATTTTATGTTGGATCCTGAAGGTGACAGGGAGTCAGTGCAACTTTTTATTTTGGTGGGGGAGAGGAGAGGTATATGTGACATGGTTAGATCTGAACTTTAAGGAAAATAATTTGAAAGCTTAGTGGAGGATGAACTGAAGTGGAGAGAGATTTGCGGCAGGGAGACCATCCAGCTGACTATTATAATAGTCCAGGCATGAGGTGATGAGGGTGATGGCAATGTTACAGAAGAGAAAAGGGGGAATACAAGAGATGTTAGGAAGATAAAGTTGATAAGCATTAGCAATAGATTGGATGGGGGTGAGGTGGGGAGGGAAGGTGAGAGAATAAGAAGTCAAGGATGACACCTAGGTTGTGACCTGGGTGACTGGGAAGGTGGTGATGTCCTGGACAGTAAAAAGAAAGTTTGGAAGAGGAAATGGTTTGGAGAGAAAGATAATGAGTTCAATTTTGGCCATGTTGAATTTAAGATGCCTGTAGGACATCCAGTTGCTTTGTCCAATAGAAAACTGGAGATTCAAGTGTGGAGGTTAAGAGAAAGGTTAAGGCTGGATAAGTAGCTCTGGGAATCATTGAGAGAGATGATAACTGAATCCATGAGAGCTGGTGACATGACCAAGTAAAACAGTATAAAGGGAGAAAAGCCTTATCTCCTTATACTAGCTTTCATACTTTTCTTTTAGCACCTTCATTCTATTATTAATCATCTTAAGAAATTGTCACATTCTCAAACTTCTTAAACAATATTCCTTTGACCTTAATTTAATTGAAACCTATCCTCTTACTCTCTTCTAAATCCTCTGAACCTGGCTTCTGACTTCTTCAAACTAAATAACCCTCTCCAGAGATACCAATGATCTCTAGATTGCCAAAGCTAATGGTCTTTTTCTCAATCCTCATCTTTCTTGTACCCTCTGCAGCATTCAACAGAAACGATAGCTTTTTCCTCCTGGATATTCTTTCCTTTCTAGGTTTTTGTGACACTCTATGATTCTATGTGTCCAACTGATACTTCTTAGTCTTCTTTGCTGCTGCTTCATCCACATCACAACCACAGGCCATGGGTGTCCCTCATGATTCGGTCCTGGAACTGCCTCTCATTTTGTAAGAAGCAAAATACACTATACTTTCTCTCTTGGTGATCTCATTGGCTCCCATGGATTCAATTATCATCCTTGTGCTGATAATTCCCAGACCTATATATGCAGGGAGCTATGTTGTACAGTGGATAGAGAGCTGGGCCTTGAGTCAAGAAGACCCGAGTTCAAATTCAGTCTCAAACATTTATGAGCTAAGTGATCCTGGCAGACCTCTGTCTGCCTCAATTTCCTCATCTATAAATCAAGGATAATAATAGAGTCTACCTCTTGGAGTTGTAAGGATAAAATAAAATATTTGTAAAGTGCTTAGCAAAGGGCCTGGAATATAGTAGGTGCTTAATAAATGCTTACTGCCTTGTCTCCCTCCCTCCTGAGCATACATCATCAATTACCTCTTGGACATCTCAAACTAGATGTCCTGTAGGCATCTAAAACTCAACATGTCCCAAACAGAATTCATTATTTTTCTCCCCACTCTTCCTCTGAACTTTACTATTGCCATGAAGGATACCAACATTCTTGTAGTAACTGAGGCCTGCACCTTCAGTGTTATTCTTGACTCTTCATTTTCACTTGCCCCACATATACAAATAGTTGTCAAATATTGTCATTTCCACCTTCACAACAACTCTCATATACATCTCAACTCAAACTGCCAGCACTGCAGTTCAGGTCGTCATCATCTCTTTCCTGAACTATTATAACAATCTAATACTTAGTGTCTCTGTCTCACCTCTCTCACCCATTCCAATGCATCCTTCCTACATCTACAAAAATGATTTTACTAGCACAGATGTGACCATGTCACCTCCCTGTTCAGTGGGCTCCAGTGGTTCTCTGGTATCTCTAATATTTTCACAAGGCCCCTTCCTACATTTCTAGTCCTTCGCTCCCCTACATGCACCTGTGATCTAGCCACTTGCAATTCCTCAAAGATGCTGCTCCATTTTCCATCTCTGTTTCATCGCACTGGCTGTCCTACATGTCTAAAATACACTGCTCCATCACTTCCACCTCTTGGTTTTTTGAACTTCCTTCAAGACTCAGCTCAAGTCTTGATCTGAAGGCAAGAAGCTTTTCCCATGTATGTACCTGTGTATTTACCTGTGTCTCCCCCATTAGAACGCATGCTCCTTAAGGGCAAGGTCTGTTTCTTCACCTTTCTTTATAACATCAACTCTTAGTAAAGTTCCTGACACATAGTAAGAACTTAATAAATGCCTGTGACTGATTATTAACCCTTCTTCCTCTTTTAAGATACGTCACAGATCAGTTGGGAACCTATTTTTTCTTAGAATACAACAACAAAAGATACGTACAGAGAAACAGAAAGTCGTGAACTTATAGCCTTCAAGGCTACACAATTGTAACTGTCAGCTGGCTTTACAAATTGTTTGCATTTCCTCCAGAAACTCTAATTTTCAGGCTATACAAATACCAAGAAAACTAAGTAATAGGCATACAATTAGATTAATATTACTATGGGAGTAAAATATTATTATCAGGCTTTTGACTAGACAAAGGTAATGGCATTTTTTACTTTAATCAGGCCTCAAGGGTACATTCTAATGAACAATGTGAGCAAATCTGTGTTCCTCGCTTAAGTTTCTCTTTGCACATGAATATATACCATCATACAATTTATAGTAGAACATGTGCCTTGAATAATTTTTCGAACACTTGTAACAGATTTGCATTAAACTACTCATATTTACCCATTTCTCCCTCTTATCAACAGAATCCATCTGTAAGATAGCTGGTTAGGGGTGCAATCTGTGGCCAAATACAACCCAAGCCTTATAGGAAGTGAACTCCTGACCTCGTTAATTCCATCCTTTAAGCAACTAAAGCAGACTGGCCACAGACAGAATGTAGCCAAAAATCTTTACTGACTATCCCACAACATAGGTATAAACAATATGCAGCTCTCAGGTCCTTGTACATAGCACAAGGGAAAGTGCCCCCGAATGAACCAAATGATTTGCCCATATGCATACTGTCATGTCTGTATAACTCATCTAGCACAGCATGCACAATACAATCTGTATCATAATAAATTACAAACCCACAAGTGTGACTAAATATTTCAAGTAGGAGGGGGGAGAAAAACCCCATTACTAATAGATTAGACAGCTCCATATACTATATTCCTTGAAAGGCACTAAAAGAGATTTATATGACACCACGGTCACCAACCAATACCATCAAAGTTATAATGCCTAGATACTGAGGTCAAAACAGAGAGAACAAAGAAAGTCCACGAACAAGGAAAATGAATGCTTACCTGGTAATCAGGTTTGGTAAAATAATCTAAAGAGGAGATATGGTCCAGAAAGATGCTGAATTCTGTAGGGAGATGTTTCAACATAAGTCTGTGCTCATATCTCTCCTTAATAGAACCCACTTGCTCCTAAGGAAATGATAAAAGAAGAAACCAAAGTAAATTTCTCTAATTAATTACACACTCAGAGCCTCTCTCTGATATTCTCAAGTGTATACTAAGGATTAAGACCATATGTAGATAGTTAAGGGCAAAGTAAGACTAGGGATCTTAATAACATTAATGTACTCTGCTTTTTAAAAAATTATAATGCAGAACCAAAAGGTTGAACTCTTTTTCATGTCTTGTATATACAATAATGCTGCCTGTGCCACTACACTGTTCTGCACCAGGTGAATTTATAGCTTTCAAGAAGAAAGAATAGAAATCACCTTAAATCTGGCCTAATTTCCTCTATCAACATAGAAAGAAGTTTCTATGCTTTCACGGCTCTCATTTCAAACAATATCATAATCTAATAATACAAACTAGCTGTTTAGAAATCAAACAACAGAGGAGGACAACAAATATAGAAGCTACTGGTTCAGAGGGAAAGCTAGAAATCAACTCAGATGAATTAGTTGCATATAAAGTGATATTTGTTCTACATACACTCATTTTAAAAATCATAATTTGAACCTCACTATCAACTCATCATAGAGGGACAATCTGGAAAATAGTGAAACTCTCCCCAGTTTTTAATGAATTGAGGCTATTTTTCAAGAAGATGCTTACCTGGGCGAAAATCACCTCTTTCCACCCAACAATCAACATAACAATTTCTAAATTCACCTTGTCTTTTATCTTTCTCCAAGGCAGTTGTCCAACTACGAACTCTACCAACATGTAGAACAAAGACCAAAGATCATCATGTCTTCCCATTTCCTAAGTAAAACAAAGTAGTATTTCATCACATTGAGTTACTGCTAATCTTTATGACTAGACTGCACAACCTAAGGAACTAAGATACCTGTTGAATCCCAGTAAACCGTTTTTTGGGTGATGGTGAGAGGGGGCCAGATGTATGATTTTATTACTATAGGGAATTCTTAGGTTGGAAACTCCTTTCTCTTACAGATCAATGATTTACCTATTTACCTAGATTATAAGCTTCTTGAAGGCAGAAATTGTTTTTTGTCTTTCTTGGTATCTCCAGTGCTTAGCACAGTGCCTGGCATGCATTAGGCATTTAATGAAGGCTTGTTGACTTGCCCACAGTCACCGACCTAGTCTGTGTCAGAAGCAGAAGTTAAACCTATCTCTGGAATCAGCCTTCTATTCATGATACCAGTCAACTCTCAGACTTCAATTAAATTCCTCACAAAATTGGGTGAAAAACAAATCCCTAAGTATGATCAGGAACAAAGTTCAGAAAAATACCCACCTTAAAAACCATCAAAAACAAATACCACACTTTGAGACAGAAGCAGATCCTGAGTCTTGGTGAACCACCCTCTGTTTCACTAGTGGAGTTACAACTTCCTCTGCCTAAGACTTTTAGAAGAAAGCTTTACCTTTTTAATAAAATAACTCCAGATGCTTCTGACAGCTTTTCCATCGCCTATCTTCAAAATACTAATGTGGCTACTTAAAGGCCCAGAAAAATTCTATCTTTATTCTAAAAAGAATACTTCACTTTAAAGATTACAATGTCAACATCATTCTGGGTGAGCTAACTGAGAAAAACTAACATTTCAAATAATTAAAAAAAAACATATCCCAAGGATAAAAAATATTTCCTAAAAAACAACTGCCTGAAAACAAGAAAAAGAGGTATCAATCATATTGGTATACAAACTGAATTAGTTAGTGTCTAATACAATGCCAGATACATAGTAAGTGTATAACAAATATCTCACCGATTTGACAATTTAATATTACTTAAATCAGTATTATATAGAAGTATATTATTCAGAGAATAATCTATAAAATCAAACATAATTCTAACATATATATACATATGTGTGTACATACATATATATTTATTTAGCATTGTTCAGGTTCTTATTTAATGTACCTTATCCAATCTGGGGCTTTACATAAAAAAAATGGGATCAGGGGTTCAAAAAAAGGGTTCTCCTTCATTCCCCCCCAAAAGCTCTTAATATATTTCTCATCCCCATCATCCCATTCCCAACAAAACAAGGTGTAAGGCCAGGAATCCCATGAGGTACTTTCCTTTCCTAAGTTACAATGCAAACTTTAGATATAGAAAACTTAGTGTAAGTAAAAAAAGTGTAAAAATAAAAGGCTAAAGAAAAAAACACAAGGAAAGGGATGATTTAATGTAATGAAAGTCAAGAAGGGATGGGAACTGCACATTCACGGCATTTTGTAGATGTGTGGGGAAAAGGAATGGTTTGGGGGTATGTTGTAAATATAGTCATATAAAAGATAAAATACGCTCCATTAGGCATAAATAATTTTAGGGACTCATGAGTAACTTTTTTTTTTTTTTGCTTTTTAATGAGGCAATCAGTGTTAAGTGACTTGCCCAGGGTCACACAGCTAGTGTCATGTGTCTAAGGCCGAATTTGAACTCAGGTCCTCCTGATTCCAAGGCTGGAGCTCTATCTACTGCACCACCTAACTGCCCTGCTTGTGAATAACTTCTTGACTAAGAGCATTCATTAATATTTTATTTTCCTCACAATCTCATAAATTGATGTGTAAATGTAAGAGGTAGCATGGAATAATGGATAAAGAGAGAACTTCAGAGTCAGGAAGACTTGGGTTCAAGTCACCTTTCAGTGCCATAGGCAATTCTGTTAAGACTATAAACTACAGAACAATTGCATAGATTGGTTTTGGTAAAACTCTTCTCTGGTGGCTTCCTACTCAGATGAAATCAGAGGTTAGAATAAAGTATATAAATATAGGTAGAGATCATGCATGCAAAGGAAGGTATAAGCTATATTACAAACGTGTAGTTAGCTAATCCTTAGCTATTACCTTTTTTATTGGCTAATCCAATTTCATTCCTACTACCTTATCACGCAGCTGCATATGTCCAATATCCTAGCATACACATCACTAAAGAATATAATTACCAACTCCTCTGCAATCAATACCACTATAACAACTGCTAAATTAGGACAAATTATTCAATTAATTCCAAAGCTATAAAGATCTGCCCTTACTCAAGTACTTTCCAGACAAAGAGGCAAGGGAAATCGGATGAAAGAAACTTATGAGCACATGAGGCAGAACAGGCAATATTTTACATTATCAAGAATGATCAGATTGATATGCTCGAAATTCAGATACTTACTCTGTTTCGATGAGCATTGATTGATGCATACCGGACTGTTCCTCGAAATCCTGCCACAGCTCGAGGCTGGAACATAAACAACAGAAGAATACAGGCACTGCAAACTATGAAGATTTGGTTCTGGTGTTATTGTGGAGCTAATGCGTTGAAAATGGGAGGCATAATCTTCAGAAGGCATTTATTAAATGTCTTTATGTTCATGGAACAATATTCTGTACTGCAGATTACAGCACATGTGATAATAGTTTGGCTTCATTTATAACCAAGTAGAAGACTAGAGCCAAGATGATGCATCCAAGGTACCACCTCAACTCTAGTGTCTCCTTTATTCCATCTTCAATAGCATTGATGACTGTGTCAGTCAGACAGACACAAAAACCTCATTTTGCAGTGGTTAAGGTGGTATGTTTGGGGTCTAGTTTAATTCCAGGCAATTGTCTGCTGGCTCATGTCATATTCAAGTCAGCATCCCAATATATGAAGTACTAAACAAAAAATGCCCAGTGAATGTTAACCTATTCATTGACCACACTTACGAGCAGAAGTTCATCACCTGGATTCATGGGCCAAAAAGGGGTCCATGAACTCAGATGGGGGGAAAAATTAATTTTCATTTTCACTAACTTAAACTGAAATTTAGCATTTGCTTCAATTATGAATTTTTTAAAAAATTCTGAAAAGGGGTTCATAGACTTCACCTGACTGTCAGATGGGTTCACATCTCATAAAAGAAATGTTAAGAAACCCCGTTATAGAGACTGGTGACTGGCATAGGAGAGTTAAGTACCTAAACAGAAATTCAGGCCATGAGCAAACTCTGGTACCTTCGTTCTTTTTATGAAACTTATGTTGATCCATGCAGCGGAGACTATGTTAGAAATCCAACCCAAGACCACCTTCCTTAGCAATGACTAAGCCATTTTAGAGACAGAACACCCTGGGAAGACTCATGCATGTATTAATTAGTTACTATGCTGTATGCCTATGTAGTTTTAATTGTCACTCTCTTCTGCTTTCATCCCTAAAACCATCCAAAGTCTCCTCTTGTCTCCCCAATTAAAATTTCATAGAAAAACATCCATGTGAGCTCAAATGAACCATTAGCACCTTGAATCACAGATACTATCTTTCTTTTCTGCTTCCTGGCTTCCTCCAAGATTCAGCTCAACTCTCACCTCTTCAGGGGCTTTTCCCTTCACCATGTCCCCCAACTGCCCAAGGCCATAACTCTGAAGTTATCTTCCATTACACTGTACATATCTTATAATCTTGTATGTACATAATTTCTTGCTTTATTGTCTCTCCCTTTAGAATGTGAGCTCCTTGTGGGCTGGGACCATGTTTATACCTTTCTTTGTAACCTTAGTGCTTAGTATAGTGCCTGGCATATAGCAAATGTTTAACATGCTTGTTGACTGACCATCCCCTTTGTTAGCAGACCACTAGTATATAAAGAAGGTTTGAAGGAAACATTCCAATCATATCCCTCTCATCCCTTTTAATTAAAATGCTCAAAAATTCCAAAGCCTAGATCAGGCAGTACCAGTTACAGATGATAACCTTTCTTTCCCATCCTGGAACCCCCTCCCTCAAACTGAGGTAGAATCCATAATACAGATCAGAGATAGGATTTTTCCTGTAATAACAAAGTTTTTGAAAGGTGGAAGCCATCTTTGTAGCTACTATTACTGTCCCTCTCATCACCCTAACATCAATAGGATTTGGAGAGCTACAGTATTTCCCTCTCAGGTATTCTTTTTTTTGGGGGGGGGCAATGGGGTTCAGTGGCTTGCCCAGGGTCACACAGCTAGTAAGCGTTATGTGTCTGAGGCCAGATTTGAACTCAGGTCCTCCTGAATCCGGGCGGGCACTCTATATACTGCACCACCTAGCAGCCCTCCCCCCCATTATTCTTAAGGTGTCAGTTGGCTGTACCAAATATTCTTTGATAAATCTTGCATGGGGCTTTCTACTTTCTCCTCTAGTGTGGATACTGGATTACCACATAATAATTTATTTGGAAAGGCCTTAGCTACAAAATATAGGAATTGAAATGGGGAGATGAAATTGACCAAGTCTCATTTTAAATCTCCTAGAACTTGCACAGAGAACTTTCATGCAAATTGGGGTAGGAATTAGCCCTATTTTAAGTCGTTACAACCTATACTCCTTTCATACCATTCCTCTTCTTCCTAGTAGAAGTACAGATGGCACCTGAAGTAGATAAGAATGTCATCAGCTCCAGGCATGTGCCACCCAAGACTGGCACAATACTGTCTGGTCTCTTTATTCAGTTCTAGTTTACACAGTGAACTTGTACACAAAGAATGATACATAGGCAGTTATCCATATTTAGAAGAGTAATGAATCTTTTGTATCTTTTACCAAGGTTGCACAATTGAGTAATATGTAATATGTCCTAGATTTTTGGGAAATCCAAATATTTGTGGCATTATGCTTTTTTGAGGGTTTCTAGACCTGTGACTTCATTGGCAAAGGGAACTCCCAGTGAAAAATTTCTACCAATGCAGACAGAAACTGTTTTACAATTTAGACTTAGAGCACTGCTTGGGACACTGAAAGTGATTTGCCCAGTGCTACACAGCCTGTATATATGCCAGAAGTGAGACCTAACCAAGATCTTCTTGACACTGAGGCTACCACTCTATTGACGTCCCACTACCTAGCTTAGGATTACTATCAGAATCTACTCGTATGAACCAATGCAGATGAAAGAGAGCAGAACCAATCAAACAACATGCATTTATTAAATACTTGGTACATTCTACGTACTGTGTTAGGTTCTAAGGATACAAATATAACCAAGAAAATAATGTAATCATGATCACAATCATGTAACCAACCAACCCCTACTAAAATGCTGCTGAACTCATATTAATTGCCATAACAAATCTTGGTCCTGGAGAAAAGATAAGGAAACATACTTCCCAATTCTCAATAAAAAGGTTAGAGATCACAGGTACAAATGTTTCACGTACTACCAGACACGGTAATTCTGTTGATTGTTTTTTGCTAATATATTACTTCATTATAAGGGAGTATTCATGGCTGAGGGATATTGAGAAATGATTGATATTTTTTAAAAAGGCATAAATAAAAGTCATTAAATTGACTTTTAATGCTGAAGTAAGAATAGGGGGTTAAGGGGACCAATTGATCACTTCTCAGTCTGAATACAGAGTTAAGGCACTGATCATGTAAAATGTACAGTACAGTAGTCAGTAAAAAAGAACTTAGTGAGTGGGACCATCTTTTCACTACTCTGCTCTTGGGGAAAAGAAGATAGCTTAGAGCCCCGACCCTGCCCATGCCATCCTTGAGGCCTGATGATAAATGAGCTCTACAATCAGTTTTCTTTTCCTCATCCCATGATAAATATAGCTGCTATTTAATGTGATAGCTAGGAGGGGAATTCAGAATTTTAACCCCTGAAAACTCAACAAATGGAAGGCAAATAACAAATAGATTGCATCTGTCAATCTGATGGGGGGCAGAAAGAAAGACAGAAGGTGTAAACCTAAAATGGTGAAGTGAAATGTTTGAAGAGAGCCAAGTTCATCACATAAATTCTCAAAAAACAAAACAAAACAAAACCAACCCAACAAAATAAGAGGGAAGAGAAAAAAAAACCAATAAAAAAATACATAAGACAATATGCAAGAAAATAAAAATTGACCAAAATAGAAAATAAGCAAGGCAAAGAGTACTCAATATAAGAGTAATGATAATGATGATGATGATGATGATGATGATGATAATAATACCATAGAGTAAATGAAACAGTTAAATACTAGTACCAATGAAGATATAAAAAAGAACACTACAAGATATCTTTTGAATTTTATGCTATACCAAACATAAAACCAAATAAGATATATATTTCCTTATACAAAAAAGAACAGAAAGATAATTATATATTCAGCTACAAATCTGCACTACCACATATAGCTCACTCCTCTGTCATAACAACAAATTCACTATTGTTATTTTCAAAGCAGTTTTGCTTTGTCTGTTCCCAACTGACCTTTTTCCTGTTCTGTTTCAGTAACCCTCTTTTCTTACTTTTCTCCTCCCCCCAATTTTGGTAGCCCTATCAATAGTCCCCTTCTGATAAATTCCCCAAACTAAAAGAAAAAAACAAAATCCTAGTATTAAATATCATTATCAAGGAAAACAAGTCTCCACATTGGGCCAACAATGTATGTCTCACTCTGCACTGTGAGTCCCTGACCTCAATTTCGTCAGTTTGATCACTCATCCTCCTGAATCGTGGTAGGTCATTACACTAATCAGAATTCTTAAGTCTTTCTTAGTAGTAATTATTTTTACAATGTTGCTGTTAACTATATAAATTATTCTTTTGATTCTGCTCACTTCCTTCTCCATCAGTTCATGGAAGTCTTTCCAGGTCTGATACCATCCTTTGCACTATTTCTTACAACATAATGACATTCCACTACATGCTTACGCCATAATTTGTTTAGCTGTTCCCAACTGGTGGACACTTCCTTAGTTTCCAATCAACACAAGCTATCTTGAGAGACGTTGTCAAATGACGAAATAATATATTAACCTAATTAGTTTCTAGCAAAACTAGCAATTTTCTTTAGAGTTCTTTTGTTAAGTTTATTAAAGTAGTAATAAGGACAAAAAAAAACCCTTACATTCCCTTCTAAAGAATTAAATAATTTTAAAAACAATGAGGATAGTAAGTCATATAACAAATTGAGGCTTATAGTGTTTTCCTCACAACAACCCTATGATATTAGTAGTGCGTATTTCTTGTTATATATTATATCAAGTATTTCTTGATATAATAAAAAGGTATTCATTAAAAACTACCTGAGATTATGTAAAATGGAGAAGCAATAATTGCATTTTCACCAAAAATAGGTAAAAAAAACCCCAAGCCTGTCTCATTTTCATACTCCTAATTCACATATTCTTGAAAATGAAAAAGAAATTAGGAGTAACAGTGATTAAGAAGTTCAATTCAGTCAAACATATATTTATGAAGCACTTATTATGTTCAAGGCTGGTATAAAAATGCTAGAGATAAAACAAAAAACCGAAAACATTCCTTGACGTGAAGAAGCTTATACTCTACAGGGTAAAAAACAACATCAGCACAGATAAGTAAGTACAATGTATAGACAACAAGCAAAGAAACATAATGGATGGAATACTGACTTTTGAGTCAAGACAACCTGGATTCATGTTCTACCTCGGACATACACTGTATGACTCAGAGAAAGCCCCTGACGTCTCCTTGCCCCAATAAAGTGTGTCAGGGCAGCTTCAGCTGTATTGTTTCCTTTGAATTAACTGGTCTTATCGGATTCAGGCTGGTGACTTTACACAACCCTGCCTCACTTAAATCCAGTTCACTTGCAAGTCAAGACATCACCTTCCTGATGTCATTGGTCCTCTTAGAGAATGGACAAACAAATAAACAAACAACAATTTTTAATGTATAAAAATCTGTCTCCCCATGTATTTGACATCCAGGGCCAAAGCTGAGGAAGGTTACTGGTCCCAATTCATTGGGCAATTGCCATGCATTGCTTAACTGATATGGTCAGAAGGTCAAACCATTGTTTCCTTAGTCATTTCATCTTTTGCCCACCATACTTCTATCTGCACTGGGGGAGTTTCCTCATCAGGAGTGTCCTGTGGTAATGATATCATAGGAATCAACATAGTCTAGACATGAGGTACTTTTTATCCATTTGGTTTTTGCTATGCACATTGTCAGGCTAGACTCTAAAACTTATTTAGGAGGCTTTGCAGTGTTCTGGGACTTTGGGCAATCAACACAACGTCAGCATCTGAAAGTTCTCTCTCTCCAGGGAATTCCTCTTTTATAGGGACATGGTAGAATACCCTCACTAACAACAGAAAAAATTTTAGTGAGCATGTTTCTATAGTTTTATGACTTATGTGATATTAGTAATCAGAGGGCCTATGAAACAAAACAAAGCCATACACTCACTGATCATGTCTGAAAATGTTTATCTCATTCTTCACTTCTGCTAAGAGGTAAGATGCCTGCTTCATCACTCATCTTATGAAATCATGAATGGTCAAGGACCTTACTGGAGCCTTTGCCTTTCAAAGTTGTTTTCTCTGATAACATCTTAATATCACTTTTTATATGTAATTCTTTGTCACAGCCAAATTAACTCTAACATGGGTCTTTCCATTGCCTATTAGGTAATAATTTGAATTCTTCAGAGGCTTGTATTCCATTATTCACAACAACATAGTGGTGGGACCCCTATGTGTTCTTCTGTATGGCATACCTTATAGTATGAAGACTGTCTTCTGTGTCTTTTTGTATAGCTATATCCTGTTATATTATATTAATGTAATCTATGGTATTTATATGTATTCACTTAGCTGTCCAGTACAAAGAGAGAAAGTAGTCTATCCCTCCTACTGACCTTGGAGTTAGCATAAGGACATTCAACTTAAGTTTTCTGGGGGAGGACCCTTGAAGATTAACCCAACACCACTTCAACAAGGAATCTGGACTAACTAATGCTACACCCCTGGACACTTCTTCCTCTAGTAAGAATATAGTAGAGATGGGCAATAGAGACTGCTCAATTCAATTCTAGACCTTGGTTTGAAAGGTGAAAAAGCTCCTGGTTGTTCAATACTGCTGTAGAGTCAAAGATTCTGGGGTCTAGAGGTAGCTATATGACTTCAAAGCTATGTAGTTTGCAGCCCCCCAGAAAACACAGGCACTTTAATTTTACATTTTAATAAGTTCTTATTGATATTTTGTTTCTTACATCACCACAGAATCCTATGTATACACATTATTCTTTTGCTCCCAGAGAAACATCTCAAATGACAAATTTTTTTTTTTTTGAGAGGAAGGAAAAAAAAAAGCCAGCACAACTGATTGATATATTGGAAAAGTCTGGAAATATGTGCATTGTGTAACACCTGTGGACTTTCCACCTCTAGGAAGGGGTAGGCTGGGGATGTCTTCTCATAGCTTTTCAAGTCCTACCTGGCCTTTATAATTTTATTATATTTACTTTTGATTTTATAATGTGTTACTGTTCTTTCCCTTTTCATTATTGTAGTTACTGTGCATATTGTTTTCATGGTTCCGCTTACTTTACTCTGCCTCGGTTTATATAGATCTTTTCATGTTTCTTTGTAGTCATCACACAAATCATCAACCTAAACCTGGCCTGCTTACTGCTATAGGGGGATCCTACCTTGCAGTCAAAACACAAAAAAATGTACAAAAACTTTTGTGAAGATGATTCCACTCACCGTTGGTACACGGAATGTGTGCATGCTTATGGACAACAAGAAATTCATTAGAACTGAAAGACCTATAGCTCTTGTTGCAAAAGAATTCAGCCAGGTTTCACATTCAAAGAGCAGCCCTGAGTGAAACAAAGCTGGTAAATGAAGGCCAGCTTACTGAAGTTGAAGCTGGATACACGGTTTTTTGGAGTGGCTGCAGTGATGGGGAACGGTGTAAACATGGCCTAAGTTTTGCAATTAAAGCTAATCAAGTCAACAAGCTTACAAAAGGAGTGAAGGACAGGCTCATGACAATGTGATTGCCACTTGCAGGGAAGTGCCACATCATCGTCATCAGTGCTCCCACCACAATGAACAATGATGAGGTCAAAGAAAATTTTTATGAAGATCTGGAGACCCTCATCATCAATGTGCCAAAAAAGGGCAGCTTGTAATTCTAGGTGACTTTAACACCAGAGTGGTACAGACTGTCAGCCGTGGCAAGGAATCCTTGGGAGGAACAGAGTCAGAAACAGCAACAGCAATGGTCATTTACTACTGAAGACCTGTGCATCTCATGACCTTCTCATCACCAACACTGTCTTCTGTTTGCCTAAATGGAATAACACTTCATGGATGCACCCTTGCAGCAAACACTGGCATTTAACAGACTATGTCATGGTAAGAAGAAGAGACAGACAGGATGTGAGAGTGACAAATCAGAGTGCTGGACTGATCATAGACTTATACTCCCCAAGCTAAACATTTGCATTCAACAAAAGCAGCAGCCCTAAGAAAAGATGACTATCAGAAGACTTAATATCAATACATTAGAGTGCTTTTCCATACATAAATAGTTTGCTGCTAACTTAGAGGGAAAGCCGAGTCAACACATGGTTGGCAACAGTGGAGCAGAAAAGGAGTGGGGAGCTTTCAGAGATTTGACATACAGCACTGCATTTACTCATCTGGGCCAGAACACTTGCAAACATCAAGATCAGTTTGATGAAAACAATGGGGAAATTCAGAAGCTGCTAAACAAAAAATAAGAACTTCGCAGAGTTTACCAGCAGGATAGTTTGTCCATCTCTAAGAAGGCAACGTTCAACTCCATCAAAAGTAAAGTGTAAGTGATGCTTAGAGAGATGAAGAATTCTTGGCTCAATAAAAAGGTAGATGAAAATCAGTTAACAATCCTAAACATTTTTATGGTGCCTTGAAGGCTATTCATGGGCCAAAGACTGCAACTCAACTAGCAATGGAGTCATACTGAATTAGTGATAAGGACGTGATCCTGAAGAGATGGGCCACACACTTCCACAGCATTCTCAACAGACCATCATCAACATCAACCAATGCTGTAGCCACTGACAGTATACTCCAGGCTGAAGTTATCCCTCTCTAGCCAAACCCAAATGAAGAAGAGGTTTTGAATGCCATTTAGGTTCCTCTCATGGGGCAAAGTGCCTGGTTCTGATTCTATTCCAGCTGAGATTTATAAGGCAGGGAGTTCACTGCTCATACAAATCTTCCAGGTTATATGGCAAGAAGAGGTTATCCCCTAGAAGGTCAAGGAAAGCTCCATTGTCCATCTCTATAAAGGAAAAGGAAATAGACTGTCCTGTGACAATCACAACAGGTTCAGTCTCTTAGCCACTGCTGGTAAGATTTTTGCCAGAGCCCTCCTTAACAGGCTGATCCTTCATGTGGAAGATGGTCATCTATCTGAGAAACCGTGTAGCTTCAGAAAGGGCTGAGAACAGTCGACATGGTGTTTGTGCTGACAACTCCAGGAGAAATGCCAGAGCAGAACAGAGATATATACGATATTCATCAATCTAATGAAGGCCTTTGATACTGTTAGCTGCGAGGGCTTGTAGAAAATAATGGCAAAATTTGGTTAACTGGAAAAGTTCATCAGTATTATATGTCAATTTCATGACAGAATGCTCGCACAGGTTCTGGATAATGGACAATGCTCTCATGCTTTCCCAGTTACCAATGAAGTGAAACAGGACTGTGTGCTTGCTCTCATACTTTTGAGCGTGATGTTCTCAGCAATGTTGTTGGAAGCCTTCCATGAGCATGAAAACAGCACCAAGGTCATCAATTTACCACACTGATGGTATATTATTTAACTTGAAAAGGCTATGAGCCAAGACTAAAATGGAGGGAGAGTTGGTCTGTTTCTTTTTGTTTTCAGATAATTGTGTGCTTAATGTAGCCTACTAGGCTGAGATGTAAAAAGTATGGATCAATTCTCTGCTGCTTGTGCTAATTTTGGCCTGACAATTAACAACAAGAAAACAGAGGTTCTCCACCAGCCAGCACTGCGCCATCCATACATGGAACCATCAGTTACAGCAAATGGAGAAATTTTGAATGCTGTGGATACGTTCACTTACCTTGGCAGCATACTTTCCAGGAATGTACACATAGATGATGAAGTTGACACATGCATTGCCAGAGCTAGCTCAGTGTTTGGGAGGCTCTGAAGGAAAGTGTGGGAGAGAAAAGGTATTAGGCTGCCTACCAAACTGAAGGTCTACAGAGCTGTTGTGCTGACCTGTGAAACTGTATGCCTGTGAAACCTGGAGAGTCTACCAGTGACACGCCAGGAAACTGAATTGCTTCTATTTGAATTGTCTTAGGAAGATCCTGAAGATTGTCTGGCAAGATAAGGTACCAGACACTGAAGTATTTTCTTGAGCTGAACTGCCAAGCATTTAAACTCTACTGCAGAGGGCACAACTCCAATGGGCTGCCCACATTGTTCAAATGCTAAAAGTACATTTGCCTAAAAGACTTACGGAGAATTCACACAAGGCAAGTGCTTGCATGGAGGTCAGAAGGAGTAACACAAGGACACTCTCAAGGTCTCTCTGAAGAACTTGGGAATCAATTGTGAGACATGGGAGACACTGGCACAGGACAGCCCCTGTCAAAGAAGGCACTATGCTATATGAGCAAAGCAAACTGCACTCAGTCAAAAACAACCCCCCCCCCCCAACATATTAGATGTGCAAATTTAGAGACATTTCCACTCCAAATGTTCATATGGACTATTTGTCCCTGACCTGTGGTAGAGACTTCCAAGATTGTATTGGTCTGATCAGTCACAGTAGGACACATGGTACCTGGACCCCAACATAGTAATTTCAATTTAGTCCTCTTTGAGCATGAAGGACAACAACAGGATTGTGGAGTATGGTGTAAGGTATTGGTCTAAGCCTAATTTCTGTCACATTGCTTTTCAGTTTTCCCAGAAGTTTTTTTTTATCAAATAGGGAGTTTTTCCTTAGTTTATGTTTACCACTTTATCAAACACTAGGTTGATGAGTTCTATTGTTTCTGCATCTCCTTTGTCTAGTCCATCTCACTGATCTATCACTCTATTCTTTAACCAACACCAGAAGATTTTGATGACTATTGCTTTATAATATAGAATGAGGCTTGGATGTATTATTCCCCTTTTGTACTTACTTGTTTTCATCGTATCCCTTGATATTCTAGATCTTTTGTTTCCTCCAAACAAATTTTGTTATTATTTTATCAAGTCCTGCAAAGTATCCCCTTTTGTAATTTCATTTGTATAGTATTTAAAGTATAAATTAATTTTGGTAGTATTGTCACTTTCGTTATATGGGCATGGTCTAGCCAATATTCCTCCACTTATTTAGGTTGTTCTTTAATTCTTTAAGGAGCCCTCTGTAACTGAATCTATACAAGTCTTTTGTGTACTTTGAGAGGTCAATCCCTAGATATTTTATGTATTTTGTAGGTAATTGGAATGGGATCTCCCTTTCTATTATTACTTCTTTTGTTTTGTTATTATTATATGGAAATGCTATTGATCTTTGAGGATTTATTCGGTAGCCTGCAACTTTGCTGAATCTGTTAATTGTTTCGGTATCTTTGTTAATTTTCTGGGGTTCTGTAAGTAAACCATCATGTCATCAGCAAATGGAGATAATTTTATCTCCTCTTTACCTATCTATATTCCTTTACTTCCCTCTTGTCTAGAATTATATCAACTAATACTGGGGAAGGCAAGCATTCCTGCTTTATTTCCATATTTGCTAAAAAAGTATCCTCATTACACATGATACTTACTTTGCTTTTAGGTAGATGTTTTTATGTTTTTTTTTTTTAAGTTCCCTCTATGCTTACAGAGAGTAAACAGCTAAATGAATGTTCTATTTTGTCAAAGGCTTTTTCTGAATCTACTAAGATGATGATGTGGTTTTGGATGTTTTGGTTTTTTATATGATTATATTGATTGTTTTCCTAGTGTTGAACCATCCTTGTGCTTCCCAGGTATAAATCTCATTTAATCATAATGAATGATTTTTTTGGACAGATCATTGTAGTCTGAGAGGACTTTGTTTAAAATGCTTGAGTCAATGTTCATTAATGATACTGACTTGTAGTTTTCTTTCCATGTTTTATCTTTCCCTGGTTTAGGTATTAGGACTATATTTGTCTCATAAAAGGATTCTGATAGGGTTCTTTCTTTCTCAATCTTTGAGAATAATTTGTGAAGTACAGGTACTAACTGTTCGTTAAAGGATAAATAGAATTCTTTGGTGAATCCATCAGGACAAAGAGTTTTTTCATTGGTACTTCCTATACAACTGATCTACTTCCTGTTTTGATATTAAGTTATTTAAGATCTCTATCTGAATTTTCTGATACTTTGGGTATTTTATATTTGTGAAGGTATTCCTTAGTGTTCTCAGTTTTGTTAGCAAATAACTGTGCATAAATATGTCCTAATTATTCTTTTTTTCTTATGATTTTGCTGTGATTTCATCTTGCCCACTTGTTATTGATTCAATTTCCTGTTCTCTTTTTCAATCATGTTAGCCAAGGTTTTATTAATTTTATTTGTCTTTTTAAAGAACCAGCTTTTGGTTTTATTTATTATTTCTATGGGGTTTTTTGTTTCCAATTGATCTATTTCCCTTTTCTTTTTTAAACATTACTTCTTTTGGCTTATTTTTTATTTGGTGATTTTCTAATTTAAAAAAATATATAGTTCATTGATCCACTCTTTTTCTAAGTTGTTAACGTATGATTGCAAAGATATGATTTTCCCCTAAGCACTACTTTATCTGCATCCCAGAAATTCTGGGGTGTTGTTTCACCATTATAATTTTCCTTAACACACTTATTTATTCTATCATTTGTTCTCTGACCCACTCATTATTTAAGATTCCATTAAGTCAAGTCACAATTTGAGTCTGTATCTTTTGTTTCTATTCTTTTTTTAAAAAAATAATTAATTTATTTATTTTTAGTTTTCAACATTTACTTCCCTAAGATTTTGAGTTTAACATTCCCCCCAAGATGGCATGCAAATTTAATTTTTGCACCCCTTTACAAAAAGGATTTCTCTCACTCTCATTATCCTTCTTCTCTTTCTCTTTACTCTAGACCCTCATTCTCTGAATCAGGACCCCTATAATCATCTGGTCTCATCTGGTCTCTCTTTTCTCTGTATTCTTCATACAACAAAGTTTCTAAGGCATCCATTCTAGGCTCTCCCCTCTAGATGCTTTCAGACACTCACTAGTAGGCCTTACCCCATGGATTCCCCTTTTCCATTGTGTCTCACTCTCAGAACAATGCCAATTATTGCAGGTGTGAGACATGATACTGCTCTGTGGTACGGCTCCTTCCCTTCCTTCTCTGATCTATGCCCTCTCTTGTTGACCTCTTTTCCTATATATTCCTGGAATTTTCCTCCCTGCGTTCATGCTCTCCCACTTCTCCAGGTGCCACTGTCTCCAGGGCCTCAAATTCTTCCTCCCTCTCAAGACAAGTAATATTTTCAAGCACCAAATCCCTGCCTCACCCTTCAAGCCTCATCTAGTGTAAAGTTTTCATTTCTCTTCATCCACAGGAATGTTCATCAATAGAACTTTCTCCTCCTCCAAAGTAAGGTCTCCTTCCTTTTCTCCCCTTCTCAGTCTTCCCCCCACCCCACTCCATTCACTCCCCTATAGGCCTTTCTCTTTCTAAAAACACAGAAGTCACCTTCCCTTCATTGCAAGCCCTTGATTTGACTCCAGCATATCACTCACTCCTTTCAATCCTCCTGTTCCCCTCCCTCCATTTCATGTACCCTCCCAAGTTGTAATGCAGTACCACAAAAGAAGTATTCACACCTTCACTCCTGTCTCCTTGTATACATTTAGAAAGAAATATTTTACTAATCTTTCTGTTGTCACTCCGTTCTTGCCTACTCCATTTATTCACTTCTCCTGCATTTCTGTTGATTCAGGTGTTCGAGGAGCAAAAAATCCTTTCAGTTCTGGTTTTCTTTCTTTCTTTCTTTTTTTTTCTTCAGGCAATTGGGGTTAAGTGACTTGCCCAGGGTCACACAGCTAGTAAGTATCAAGTGTTTGGTCTGAGGCCAGATTTGAACTCAGGTCCTCCTGACTCCAGGGCTGGTGCTCTAACCACTGTGCAACCTAGCTGCCCCTCTGGTTTTCTTTCAAAAAATGTTTTAACTCTTCTTTATTATTGAATATCCATCTTTTGTCCTAAATGGCTACGCTAAAATTGGAGGATGGACTACATTCTGAGCTCCACTGTGCTTCAGAACACATTATTCCATCCCTCTTCTTTTTGCTAGTTGGTGAAGAATAGTCTTACGTTATTTGAATGCCCCTTTTTTATTTGAAGATCTTTCTTCTGATGGCTTGCAGAACTTGGTCCTGCATTGAACTGTTAATTTTAATTACTCTGTGTCTTGGAGACTGCAGCCTTGGTTTTTTGTTTGTTTGTTTTATAGATGGAGGAGATTTGTGAATTCTTTCAAATGGAATTTCATTTTCTACAGTCAGAAGTTCTGGACAGTTCTCTTCTATTACTTCATTTTTGTGTTAAGGGCTTTTTGTCCTTTCATGCTCTTCTGTGACACCTATGATTCTTAATTGCCTTTTCATACCCTGTCTTCAAGATCAGTATATTTTGCCTGAATAGTGAGCATTTTTCTTTTCATGTTACTTGGTTTTGCTTCTCTTCTTCTACATTGTCCTTCAATTCTGTGTATCTGAATCCCCAATCTATTGTTCTCTCTGTTGTTTCTTCGGCGAGGCTTGCCATTGCAGATTCCAGTTTTTCTATTCTGCTCGTTATTTTTACTATGCAGGACGTAAATTCTGCTCATTTATCTTTTAAGTCACTCAGGAACAGCATGTTGTGGTTCTGTTACCCTCAAATTCCACAGGATCCTTTTTCTCATCAAATATTGAGTTTTATTTTGCAGTATTTATTCAAAAATGCCTAAACTCATTTATGAGATTTGCAGATCATATCTCCTACTGTTACTGTTTTTCCTATCGATTTGTTTACATTCAAGGTCTTTGAGATTTCTTCTTCCTGAAATCTTTGGTACTTTCAATTTTTTTCCGCTTTATTTTCCTTAACTCCCTGATTCCTTTGCCTCTGACTGTAGTTTCCTTGGGGGCTGGATCTCTAGATGTCTCATCCTTCTCTCACAATGGGCAATTCACAGTTCATTAGCCTAGGTCTCTGCCCCAACTGACTTTTGAGGGGTCAGAACTGGCCCTAGTTGGGTGCTGCGCTCTATCCTTCAGGCTTGGTAGAGTGCGACACAGACCCCCACATACATGGTGTCCTGTCTTTTGTGACCTGTCACATTCCGTCTATTCCTCAGTTCTCCAGCATAGCACAAGCAGTTCAGAGAATTTTCCTCTACAGCACTTTGCAGCATTGGTTGTAGTTCCTGAGAGACTTTTCCTCCTAAAGGACCATCAAGGTCCAAGCATACTTCTACAGCTTTGAGCTAGAGTTGCCATGACACTGGGAAGAAAGAAGGGGAACCAGGGTATAGGAATGGGTTTTGATATAAGCTTGTGTCACATCTTTGGATCTCTTAGTGTAGCCTTGCTGCCAGGGAGGTTGGAGAGGGGAGCTAAGTGAGTGTCAGTTCCCAGGTTTTGTTTTTTAATCTTTTTTTGGATTCTAGGTGTCCTAGACTGTGGAAACAGCTAAAGTTGTTTTGTCTTTGGCACATAATTTCTGTTTTGGAGAGGTTTGAGAGGCTATGGGGATCAGAGAAAATGTCTTGTTTGTTATCTTGTCTATCTTGCTCACATGATCCAGAAGTTGCACTTTAAGATTATCAATGATGAAAGTTATAAGCCACAACTGAATGACTAAGTTCATCAATTATGTCTTTCTATACAAAATAAGATTGAGGTCTTCCAGTTACTAAATACAGAAATAAAGAACTATTTACAAAACACTGATAAAAACTAATCATTCCCAAATTGAAAAATGGTCAAAGGATATGAACAGGCAGATTTCAGTTGAAGAAATTAAAGCTATCTATAGTCATATGAAAAAATGCTCTAAATCATTATTGATTTACAAATTAAATTAAATTAAAACAAAACAACTCTGAGGTATTACATCACACCTATTCGACTGGCTAATATGACAAAAAAGGAAAATGATAAATGTTGGAGAAGATGTAGGAAAATTAGGACACTATGCATTATTGGTAAAATTGTGAACTGATCCAACCATTCTGGAGAGCATTATGAAACTATGTCCCAAGGGCTATAAAACTGTTCATACCCTTTGATCCAGCAATACCATTACTAGGTCTGTATCTCAAAGAGATCATAAAAATGGGAAAAGGACCCACCTGTACAAAAATATTTATAGCAACTTTTTTTGTGGTGGCCAAGAATTGGAAATTGAAGGGATGCCCATCAACTGGGGAATGACTGAACAGGTTGCGGTATATGAATGTAATGGAATACTACTGTGCTACAAGAAATGATGAGTAGGCAGATTTCAGAAAAAACCTGGAAAGACTTACATGAACTGATGCTGAGTAAAGTAAGCAGAACCAGGAGAACACTGTATACAGTAACAGCAACATTGTGCATTGATCAACTTTGATAGATTTAGTTCTTCTCAGCAATACAATGATCTAAGACAGTCCCAAAAGACTCATGATGGAAAATGCTTTCCACATCCAGAGAAGGAACTATGGAGTCTGAATACAAATTGAAGCATACTATTTTCTCTTTTTTGTTGTTTTTTCTTTCTTGTGGTTTTCCCTTTTGTTCTGATTCTTCCTTCATGATGTAATCAAAGTGGAAATATGTTTAATATGATTGTACATGTATAATCTACATCCGATTGCTTGCCATCTTGGGGAGGGGAGAGTGATAGGAGAGAGAGAGAAAAATAATTTGAAACTCAAAATCTTATAAAAGTGAATGCTGAAAACTATCTTTACATGTAATTGGGAAAAAATAAAATACTATTAAGTGGGAAAAATAAAAATAATGAAAATAAAAATTTAAACTATTTTAGGGAAAAAAAGAAAATCAATCATGCCAAATCATCACTGAATAAAGATCTCATGTAAAACATTGTATAAAATGTATTTAGTTCAAATGTCTGATGTAGTATTTTGAGTTCCCATTTTCCCTTTAGTCCAATCCAACTAAAACCCTTATATAGATGTTCCAATAATACTTAATATGCCAAAATTGCCATTCATCTTAAGAACCAGTGCATAAAAAAGGTATAATTTTAAAATAGTCAACACTCTAATGAAAATTTAGTAGCAACACAGACATAAGACGAAAATGATATCTTAGCCTGGTAACTTATTTTTAATAGATAATAATGATGAATCAAAATGTTATGAATATAAAAATACTTAATAAAAAGTCACATCAACCTTTTATTTTTAATAAGACCAACATAATTTCCTCCAGAGTAAATGTTTTTAATCTCATAAATATGAAACTGTCAAAATTTCTAAGATTGATGACCATAAATATTTTATCACTCCATCCAGGATGTAAAACATTTTTATTTCTTAGTAGATGCTCAAATAATATTTATTGAACTGAATTTAGATCACTGGTAACAAAATGAGTTCCTGGTGTTTTAAGAGACTGATTTTAGTTCGGATATTCTTTAGATAAGATGTGTCAAATATATGACTCATAGGCCACATGCAGCCTACAACATTCCTGAGTATAGCCCAAGCCAGATTAAAATATAATTGGGAAATGTTTATCAAAATAAATAAAAATACAATAAAACATAGACAATATTACATGTTCAAACTTAGAGCCCCACCCCCCTTTCTGTTTGAGTTTGACATCACTGTTCTAGGTTACCAAGTTATAAGAAAACAGATTAGAAGCACATGTTCATGTAAATCTATGTCAAATCTACTTAACTCTCTTCATTTCTTTCTCTTCTCATATTTGTATCCTATAAAAGGAAATTAAGTATTTAACAAGTGAACCATCTCTCCAAATGCTTCCATTATTACATAGCACTGAGTGGAAGGTCTGCATCATCCAAATCTACTGAGTCAATATCCTTTTCCTGAGGGCCATTTTTCTTTTGAGGCGTCACCAGAGCTTGTATTGTTATGTTGGAAACTGGTTCTGTCTCTCTCTCTCTCTTTCAATAGTATTTTATGTTTTCCAATTACACATAATTTCAACATTCCTTTTTATAAGATTTTGAGTTTCAATTTTTTCCCCCTTCCCCAAAATGGCAAGCAATCTGATATAGGTTATACACGTGCAATCATGTAAACATATTTCCACATTAAGCATGCTGTGAAAGAAGAAACAAAACAAAAGAGAAAAACCACAAAAACAAACAAAAACAAAAAAAAAAACCAAAAAAGCAAAAATAGTATGCTTCAATCTGCATTCAGACTCCATAGTTTCTTCTCTGCATGTGGAGAGCATTTTCCATCAGGAGTCTTTTGGAAATGTCTTAGATTATTGTATTGCTGAGAAGAGCTAAGTCTATCATAGTTGATCATTGGAGAATGTTGCTGTTACTGTGTACAATATATCCAGTATTGCTGGATCAAAGGTTATGCAGTTTTATAGCCTTTTGGGCATAGTTCCATATTGCTCTCCAGAATGACTGGATCAGTTCATAACTCCACCAACAATGCATTAGTGTTCCAATTTTCTCACATCTTCTCCAACATTTATCATTTTCCTGTTTTGTCATGTTAGTCAATCTAATAGAAGTGGTGTGGTTGCATTTCTCTAATCAATAGTGATTTACAGTATTTTTTTCATATGACTATATAGATAGCTTTAATTTCTTCAACTGAAAACTGCCTGTTCATATCCTTTGACCATTTATCAATTACAGAATGACTTGTACTCTTATAAATTCAACTCCGTTCTTTACATATTTGAGAAATAAGGCCTTTATCAGAGACACTGGCTGTAAAAATTGCTTCCCAGCTTTCTGTTTCCCTTCTAATCTTGGTTACATTGGCTTTGTGCAAAACTTTTCAATTTTATGTAATCAAAATTATCGATTTTGCATTTCATAATGTTCTCTATCTCTTGTTTGGTCACGAATTCTTCCCTTCTCCATAGATCAAACTATGCCCTGCTTTCCTAGTTTGCTTATAGTATCAGCCTTTATATCTAAATCATGAACCCCATTTTGACTTTATTTTGTTATACAGTGTAAGATGTTGGTCTATGCCTAGTTTCTGTCATAGAAATAGTAAAAATTTCACTTAAATGTCAGGAAAAGGTCTTTTGAGTGCTCTTGAATAGGTCACAAATGAAAATTTCAACTGGGTGATTAAAACCGGAATCAGATTGTAGAGAGACAGAGAAAAAACTGGGAGAAATGAATCTGAGACACAAGGGGGCTGACAAGCCATTTGAAGAACACAGACATGACATCTGGCTCCTTACCTTTGCAATATTTTTATACCTTTTCCCACATATTCTGAAATTCAGTTCCTTGCACATATGAGACTCCATCTCCTGACTTCCAGCATTTTCACTGGCTGTGCCCCATACCTGAAATGCTCTCCTTTCTCATCCCCATTGCCTAACATTTCCTAGCTTCTTTCAAGTCTCAGAAAGTCTTATTTTCTGCAAGAAGCCTTTCCCTGTCCTCTTTAATCTTAGTGCCAACCCTGAGACCAACTCTAATTTATTCTGTAGATATCTAGTTATACATGGTTGTTTTCATGTTGTCTCTCTTCTCCATTAAACTGTGAGCTCTTTGAGGGAGGGGACTTTTTTTTTTCCTTAACTGGGGAAGAGGCCTTTATATCCTCAGTGTTTAGCACAGCACACAGTAGGCAATTAATAAATGCTAGTTGATTGACTGAATAAATAAGGATGTGCATAATGAGGGGGAAAATTATGAAGTTAAAGATAACCAGAGGTTTAAATGCAGGAACATGTAACTAAAGTAAAAGCCTTCACAGAAAAAAAAAATCATGGAACAAATCCCTTTAATAAAAGGATTTTTTCTGTAAAACTTGGACTCAGTCAAAAGGCCACACCCAAGGATCTAGAAGGTCACATGTGGCCTCGAGGCCACAGGTTCTCCACCCTGGCTGGCTTAACCAACAATGAAGGAAGCAGATGTAGTACCTAAAGGAAAATAGGGGAAACATCTATAATAGAAGTGTCAAAGTCTCAGAAAAAGGGAATGGTAATGGATGGGGTCAAGTAGCTAATTCCAACAGAGAAGAAAAAAACAAGAAAGAAGGCTGGACTGGGAGGGAGTTCCAAGGGAAAGACAGGGATATAAGAGGTAAAGAAACCTTGAGTGAGTAGTAGGAGGTCTAATTATGCTACTAAGGATAAGGAAAAAGGAAATGGATAGAGTAAAGAAGAAAAGTCAGTTATCGATTTCTGCCTGTGAGCTTTTCATGGTAACAGTTTGAAACCGCAGATGGCACAAAATTCAAAAGATAAATTGAGGGTGGGATAAGCACCAAGTAAGTAACTAAAACCTCAATGGGAGCTAAACAGACCAGTAACCGTACCTCCTTAACCATTAGCAAAGGGGCAATACAGGGAAAAAATGGACACATTGGAAGAAACTGATGAAAAATATAGAAGGGGAACATCTAAGTTTCAGAGATTAACTAGATGTGTAGGGTAAGACAGTTATTATGAAAGGCTAGCTAATTATACTTCCATAATAGAACAAGAGGAGAAAGAATTAAGTTCAAAAGGTAAAAGAATATATAAACTTCCTAAGCTGTAAAGACAGCTAAACATTGGAACCAAGAGAGTTTGTAGAATCGTTCTTAGAGAATTTCAAGCTACTATATAAGACAGAATAGCTATAGTCTTGCCTGAGCAGAGACAAATTTTAAGTAGATCATCTCTTGAGAGTTCCCAAGGTGATGAGATTTTCTGATTAGAAAGAAAAACTGTATAGAAAAAGGACAGCATATTACAATATTATTTGTAATACTTGTAATGAAAAAAATACTCTGGAGGAATAATTTAGGTATACCTTGTCATGTAAATTTCAATAAAGTATACATGGCAGAGAAAAATCACATAATACATTTGGTTCTGCTTAGTCCACTTGCTCTAACCCTTTACAGGACCAAAGAAAATTCCGTCAATAATAGTAGGCTATCCAATAAGTCAGCATAATAAAAGAAAATTTAAACAAAAGCAATAACAACAACAACAAAAATGCAACTAACATACTTAAGCACAATAGAAAGCAATCACTATGTTACTAGTTAGATAGTAATGGCAAGTAATGGTAGGGACAAAACTATCAGAGACAGGGTTATTTTGTTTTAGTAGTCCAACCACACTGACTGTAACTACAAAGAGTTGTTCCCCAAACAAACAGCAATCAGCTACAGTTATTTTTCAAAAATCTAGCTTTCAGTGAAACAGTAGGAGACTTGATCCTATTAGAGCATAAAGCAAATAAAGTGTTTTCTTGGGGCTAAAAACAGATAATTGCCTTTTCTAGTATCAGATGCTTAGTATAAGCCATCTGCCTGCTGCCAATCAGGGGTATAAGACTATGACTAAAATAAAGACCACCATTTACATTTCATAGGAGATACTTCATATTTCAATATTAAATTATTTTAGCAATGAAAATTCAAATCATCTAGAAAACAAACACCAATAGGATATAATCATTTTGGCTACATAGCTAAAATATAAGGAGTAAAATAAGACAGATGACAAAATACATTTGCAATCAAAGGACTCAAATTTGTTTCATCTTTGTCCTTCTACCTCTATCTAAGAACGGTATCTGGCACACAGAAAATGCTAAATAAATTCTTATTAAATTGAGTTGAATTGTTACATCATGAAACTATGCCAATCTTCACCTTCCTCCCAGATTAACTATCCAACAACATGGTTGCACTAGGGGATATTAATCAATATTTCTCCTATGAGATCTTAAGTTTGATGCTCCCTGCTCTAACCGCATCTCCTTTATTTACTCTTTCTCCAACTCTTCCATCTCTATTACATTTTTCTCACCTTCCAATCACTGAATCTTCCCACTTCATCTATTTTATTGGCTCCTTTCTAACTACCTTTGATTTCTTAGCAAGCAAAATACTGGCCAACTATCTCAATGATGTCTCATCATTGTAAACTCATTCACACACACTCTACCAAAAACTCAACTTTTGCCCACCTTTCCATTTTCTCTGTTTCTCCCCCAGATCAGAAATAATGCTTAAGAAAAATACCTCATCCTATAAATTCATTCTATGTAATCTCAAAGCTCATTGCTGTTTGGCAATTCATTTATTCATCTTTCATTAAACCCCTACCACCCTCAGCAACTGGAATTTTATCCACTTTCCTTTGCTCCTTCAATCTCAGAGGTTACCTTCACTTTTGCCTTTACTAAGATCCTCTGCCACAAGTACCTTCATCTACTTAGTCTTCCTCCTCACTTTAACATATCTGTCCCACTACATCCATTTTTTAATCCTTCCTTCTAGTTTTTGAGTTTACCTCTTCTTTCTTCCAAGACTAATCCTTCCACGTATACTCTATATTCCACTCTTTTCTGATTCCTAAGTGAACTTGATCTCATATTCTTTTGATTCCTTTCATTTATTTGGCAAACATTTGTTAAATACTAGCTTTATGCAAGGCATTGGTACTGTCTTTCAAGGGAAAAAAAAAAGGACATAATTCCCTGCATTAAAGGAGCTTAAAAATCTACTAAAATAGGCAATATATGTAGTCAGTTACATATAATATAGATTGAAATATGATAATTGCAAAAGAAAGGTATAAACAGGATACAAAGAGCTCATCAGGAGAATTTACTTCTAGCCAGAGATGGGAGGTGGGGGAGGAGGAATCAGTAAACATTTCAGGAGAAAAGCCAGATTTTATTTATTTATTTATTTATTTTTAGTGAGGCAATCAGGGTTAAGTGACTTGCCCAAGGTCACAAAGCTAGTATGTGTCAAGTGTCTGGTCTGTGGTCACATTTGAACTCAGGTCCTCCTGACTTCAGGGCCAGTGCTCTATCCACTGCGCCGCCTAGCTGCCCGAAAAGCCAGATTTTAGATGGGCTTTGAAGGTAGGATAGCATTTTAGTAGGCAGAGATGAAGACATCAGGAATGGGTGTATGTGAGCAAAGGATGAAACTTCTCTCTCCAAAGTTACCAATGGTCTCTAAACTGCTAAGTCTAATGGCCTTTTCTCAAGCCTTATTCAACTAGAGCTCTCTGCTAAAGGTGGAGGAGGTAGAACCCCTCCTTCTCCCTGAAACCTTCTCTTCCCCTTGCCTTCCATGCCACTGTGTCCTCTTGGTTCTCCTTTCATGGGTCCACTCCTTAGTCTCTGAGATGGATCACCAGCCACCCCTTCCCATTAAGTGTGTGTGTCCCACAAACTTCTGTCCTTAGCCTTCTTCTCAGTCAGTAAATAAGCATTTATTAAGTGCCTACTATGTTCCAGGCACTGTGCTAAGTGTTAGTGATATGAAGAAAGGCAAAACACAGTCCCTGCCCTCAAGGACCTCACAATCTAATGGAGGAGACAACATGTGAAAAAAAATTATATACAAATAGGGTATATACAGGATAAACAGGAAATAATCAACAGAAGATTTGGGAAAGGCTTCCTATAGAAGGTAGGCTTTTTGAATGGGGCTTGAAGGAAGCCAGGAGCTGGAGATGAAGAGGGAGATCCATTTATCCAGTCCTAATCTCTTCTCTCTACACTTTGTCCTTTGTTGATCTCATCAGTTCCCATTATGATTAACAAATCTAGATATTCAGTCCTAATTTCCTTCCAGTTCTATATCTCTAAATGAATATCTCATTGGAATCTACTATTTTCCCAACAAACACATTCTTTTCTCAAACTTCCTTACTTTTGTTAAGCATTCCACCATGCTTCCAGGCATCAGAGTTCACAACCTTAGAATTATCCTCTACTCTTCCCTCTCATTCTACTTTCTCCCCATCCAGTAAGGCTTTTCTTTTAACAACTGATTTTTTCTTAGAATACAATTTTATTGATTCCTTTTGTTTTTATATCACAGTCATTTCCCCCAGCATCTCTACATTGAAACCTCCCTTAAGACAAAGAAAAAACATTTATGCAAAAGTGTAGAATATAGTGAAATTTGACAGTATATCCAATATTCTTCTTATTATTCCCCTCTCTCTGTCCCTCTTCCATGAGGGAAGTAGCATATTGATCTGTTCTTCAGATCCCCGATAGTTTTTCAATTACTCAGTGTTTGACTTTTTTGAATGAACTTTTCATTCATATAATTGTGTGCTGTTCTCTTCGTTCTGTTTACTTTACTTTACCCCGTCCCCAAGACGACAAGCAATATGATATAGGTTATATATATGCAATCATGTTAAACATATCTCCACATTAGTCATGTTGTGAAAGAGAAACAGAAAAGGATAAATCACAAAAACAAATAAATTAACAAAAAAAAGGTGAAAATAGTATGCTTCAATCTGCATTCAGACTCCATAGTTGTTTCTCTGGATGTGGAGAGCATTTTCCATAATGAGTCTTTTGGAATTGTCTTAGATCATTGTATTGCTGAGAAAGAGCTAAGTCTATCATAGTTGATCCTCACAGAATATTGTTGTTATTGTGTACAATGTTCTGGTTTTTCTGATTCTTTTTTGAGAAATATTTGCTCATACATTTTTACCACTTATCTATTGGAAATTTGGTTTGGATTTTACATTTGTTTATTGTTTATAAATCTTGTATACTAAAATCCTTATCTGAAAAAGATATCCGATACAAATATTTTTCTCCCATTTTACTATTTTGTGTCTTTATCCTAAATGCATTAATTTTGTTTGTGTTGAAGCTTTTACATTTCACGTAATCAGAATTTTAACTTATGTAACTGTCTCTAGCACTTGTTTGGTTAAGAATACATCTAAAAAATGTCTCCTACTTATAGCTGTAAAAGGTATATGATATGCTTCTCTTTTGAGTTTTTTATGGTATCATCCTTAATGTTCAGATCATATATCCATTTTGAATTTGTTGTGACATACAGTGTAAGATATTGGTCTAAGCCTAATTTCTGCCAGAATGCTTTTCAGTTTTTCCAGCAGTATTCATCAAATAGAGAGTTCTTTCCTAAGTAATTTATGTTTAGGAGGGTTGTCAAAAATTGGCTTATTGAGTTCCATTGTTTTGGATTCTTTCTTGTCTAGTCTGTACCATTAATTTACTTCTCAATTTTTTTTTTTTAGTGAGGCAATTGGGGTTAAGTGACTTGCCCAGGGTCACACAGCTAGCAAGTGTCAAGTGTCCGAGGCTGGATTTGAACTCAGGTCCTCCCAACTTCAAGGCCAGAGCTCTATCCACTGCGCCATCTAGCTGCCCCTATTTCCCTATTTTTAAAACAATACCAAATGATTCTGATGGCTGCTCCTTTATAGTCTATTTTGAGGTCTAGAAGTGCTTTTTCCCCTTCATTCCTACCTTTCTGAATTATTCCTCTGATATTCTAGATCTTTTGTTCCTCCAAATAAATAATTATTTATTGAGTTTTGCAAAATATCCCTTTGGTAGTTTGATTGGTATAGCATTAAAACTGTAAATTCACAATTTGGTAGTACTGCCATTTTTATCATATTGGACAGCTCAACCATAAGCACTGAATATTCATCCCAGAATTTAAAGTTGTTTGTTATTTAAGGAACACTTTGTAATTTAATCTAAGCAAGTATTATGTGTGCTTTGAAAAAGACTGACCCCCAAATATCTTACATATTTTGTAGTTTCTTCCCAATTGGCTTTCTATCATATTTCTCACATTGCTTATTCCAAACCTCCCATATTGACTTCTTCTCTCTTCCCTCTCGGTAGAGGACTTCACCTCATACTTTCCTGAGAAAATAGCAGCCATCTGCCATGAGCTCCCACTTCTCCTCTCAACATCATGCTTTATTCTCTCTTCCTTGGCTTCAGTCTCTGATGAAGAAGTGGCTTTTCTTGCCAAAGCCAACTCCTCTACTTTTGATCTTTATTCCATTCTCTTTGGTCTCTTCCAGGAGTCTACCCAGGCAATCCTGCAATGCTTCTAATTTTCAAACCCTCCTTCTCTATAGGGTCCTTCTGAGATACAAACATGACTAAATCTTCCCCATTCTTAAAAAAAGAAAAACCTTCACTTGACTACAAATCACTACAAAAGATGTATCTAGCCACTCCTAGGTTACATTTCATATCCCATTCACCAGGAAATTTTGTCCTCTACCATGCTGTTTGCTATCCATGTACTGGGTCCATTCCCCTACTCTCTTCTCCTCTCTGCTTTCCACTTTTTACCTTAAGGATAGTAAGCAGGTCAATACTACCATTGCTTCTGAATAGGAAGTAAAAATAAACTTCCCTATGGATCCATTTCACCATCCCCATGATTCCCCAGACCATTACTCCCCTACACGTGTTCTTTCTCCCCAAAAGAATATAATCTTGAAAGCAGGAATAATCTCACTTTTGTATATGTATCTTTGGTGTCCAGGATAATATTTGGTACCTAGAAGGCACTTAACAGGGGCAGCCATCTGGCCCCCAGTGAATAACGTGCAGGGCCTGGAGTCAGGAAGACTCATCTTCCTGAGTGCAAAGCCAGCCTCAGACACTTACTAGATGTGGGTTCCTGGGCAAGCCATTTAACCTTGTTTGCCTCAGTTGCCTCATCTGTAAAATGATCTGGAGAAGGAAATGACAAACCACTCCAGTATCTTTGCTAAGAAAATTTCAAATGGAGTCACAAAAAGTTGAAATTGACTGAACAACAAATTTGTGCATCTCACATTTCTTTTTAGCTACTGCAATTCTGCTTTGCCCATAGGGCACAGCACCTTCTTTGATGTGGGCACATCATGCTGAGCAGTCCCGTGCCAGTGTCTCCTATGTCTCACAATTGATTCCAAGGTCCTTGGCATTGTCAAATGAGTCAACATCAGATATGGCTGTGGTTTTATCAGGGAAATAACAATAAAGAAGATATATTACTA
The DNA here is from genome assembly GCF_900497805.2 of Vombatus ursinus. Lineage (NCBI taxonomy): Eukaryota > Metazoa > Chordata > Mammalia > Diprotodontia > Vombatidae > Vombatus > Vombatus ursinus. The sequence continues at coordinate 19,094,579 of NW_020954572.1, read as the reverse complement.
TCAATTTTGCCATTGCACTCTAATAACCTCGGGACCTTTTCACGTGATATATTGCTGAAATCTGCTATATGAGTTGTCTTTATTAGAATATGAGCTCCTTGAGAGCAGGGACAGTCTTGCTTTAATATTTGTAACCCCAGCACTTAGCCCAGTGCTTTGTACATAGTATTTAATGTGCTACTTCCTCTATCCATCCGACCATTCATTCATGTCTGCCTATGCTTTTTCTGTATTCTTCATATTCAACACTTCTTACAAAGCAGTAATATTCCATTGTATTTATGTTTACTTTGTTTCCAGTTCTTTGCAACTTTTTGTAGTTACTTTAAATGGAAATTCTCTTTGTGTTCCTGGATTTTTTCATACTGCCAAGAAATGCTAATGACTTTGTGTATTTATTTGGTATCTAGCTAGTTTATTAAAGCCATTAATCCTTTCAATTAGTTTCTTCACTCATTCCCAAAGGTTCTGAGTAGCTATCTTTTTCTCTACAAGTAAGGATGATTTTGTGTCCTCTTTAGTAATATTTTATACTCTTAATTTCTTTTATCTTATTGCTATAGCTTTAGGAAGCACTGTGTTTGAGTCTTACTTTACTTTTTTTTTTTTTAAAGGCAACTGGGGCTAAGTGACTTGCCCAGGGTCACATAGCTAGTAAGTGTCAAGTGCTTGGTCTGAGGCCGGATTTGAACTCAGGTCCTCCTGACATTAGGGCTGGTGCTCTATCCACTGCGCCACCTAGCTGCCCCTTGAGTCTTACTTTAAATACTTACTAGCTGTCTGACTCTGAGCAAGTCATTTAATTTCTCAATCTCAGTTTCCTCATCTATAAGATGGAAATAATAGCAGCACCTACCTCACAGGATTGTTATAAGGATCAAATGAGAAAATGTATGTATGGTATTTAGCAAACATATATATGTGAGTATGTGTGTGTACATATATATGTACATATAAAGATCTCTATTTATAGATCTAAATGTGAGAGAAAAATCTTTTACTTTAAAAATTATATCTGTTCTTTGTGCTCTCTGGCTTTGTCAAAGGCCATTACAACACTTAGAGAGCATTTCTGGCAATAAAATTTTGACCTGGGAATGTTCACAGCAGGCCTAAACACTTCAGTAACGAATAACAAAACAGAACATCACTTTTTCTACTTCTTGATGCTGTTGTTGTTGTTTTGGAGAGGAGCCAGGAATAAGAAGGACTCCTTGATGAACCTCTATTGTCTTCCTAAAGGCAAAATTCTTAAAATGACACAAAATAAATAAGAGTAAAAACATTTGCCAAGACTTTTCATTAATCAAAAACAAAAACTGGATGCTTAAAGATACTTAGATAGAATCATTGTTCTAACCATAAATGATGCTAATGAGTAATATGGTAGCATTATTCTCATGACACCAGTCAGCTTCCTGGAAGCCAAAGCCTTTGGATTCCAGGAGGAATGTATTTGCAAAGCTGAAGTTTACGGGAATTGATGGGAAAGCACCACAGGAGTGGCAACTGCCACTTAATTTGTAACTGAGAAATGAAGGTGACCAAGCTTGGACATAAGATACCAGTCCAATTTCTCACTAAATGTTATTCAGAGTGAACATAAGATGGGTATGTGACTTCATCTCTGTGGCAGCTAAGACAGAGGGTTGCAGAAGGAAGCTTTGTTTGGTTCTTATTCCAATGACCACCCACGCCACCCCCCACAGTAGAGGCTGTCATGTGGATGTGTTCACTATTCCCAAATTCTATTCTTGCTCATATTTTCCTGTTTCTGGGGGCATTAGAATAGGAAGGAGGCAGAAGGCCCCTCAGGAGTAGCCTATGATGGTTGGCAGATCTAAGACGAGATCAAAATAGATCTTTAAGCAGTAACTTAGGTTGTTAGATATTTAATTGCTTAATTTCATCAAGGCAAAGGTTGAGTGGTAAAGGTGAAAAGTGCCCAGTCAGGCATCATCCATTAAAAGTCTTAAAGCATCTACTGTGTGTAGAGACCTCTATTGAACAAAAATAATAGGCTGCTTTAGGGGAAGGTTGACTACATATGAGAAGAGAGGAGTTTGAAAACAGAGAAAAGTTTAAAATTGCAGAGAACAGAAAAAAAGTTTTAAAAAGACAACTCATCATTTGCTCTTGGACAGTAATATAATCTTCACTTTCTAGAACCCTGAGCAATGAGTCCTGCTGGGCAGCTGGAGTTTCTGAATAGCCGATAATCCTCTCTTTAGCACAAAGTTTTTATAATTTCAACCATTTTGCCTAGACATCTCTTAAGAAATATCGCTCATTTCCCTGACTCTTTAGAGTATACTGAACATAACTTAATGACTCAGGATCATGATAAAGCCAGGTTCTTCCTGGCTTTAAAATTCTATGGTTGGGTGATTTTATCACTTTGAATATCAATATGGTATTCTAAAAGAAGAGTCCCAAAAGTCAGTTTAGTGGGCAAAGCTGTTAAAGCTTAAAGCTGTAGAAAGACTTTTGAGACACAATAGATAGAGTGATTTATTTCTATGATGCATGATCTCAGATTCCTATGCCTTCGTAAGTCTTGGCTCTTCAGAGTTCATCTGCTTTCCTTCTTAGCCTGCCTTTTCACAACCTATAGCAGCTCCTGACCCATTTCTCTTTTTCTGATTTGCTTCTGATCTTAAGACAAGATCATCAAGCCATGTCACACTTGGATGTAAAAAGATTTTGATTGAAGGCCTGAGAGACTTGTTTATGAGTAAAGTGCACGAAGGGGCAGCTAGGTGGCACAGTGGATAGAGCACTGGGCCTAGAATCAGTAAGACTTGAGTTAAAATCTAGCTTCAGACCCCTACTAGCTGTATGACTTTGGGCAAGTCGTTCAATTCTGTTTGCCTCAGATTTCTCATCTGTAAAATGGGCTGGAGAAGGAAACAACAAATCATTCCAGAATAGCTGTTGTCCTTTGTGCTTGAAAAGGACCACAATGACATCATTATGTTGGTGTCAAGGTACAGTGTGTCCAACTGTGGCTGATCAGACCAATACAAGCTCAGAAGACTCTTAACACAGGTCAGGCACAAATAGTCCATATGAACACTTGGAATGGAAATGTCTCTAAATTTTGCTAGGAAAACCCCAAATGGGATCACGAAGAGTTGAACAACAACAACAAATGCATGAAATTTGGTACACTGACTTTTTAACATTATCTTTGGCTACTCAAAGGCATTTGTTATTTTCTTCCTCTTTTTCAAGTTGTTGAATAAATGAGTTCTAGATAGGCAAGTTGCTATTATAATTATTTCACTTAGGAATATAACATATAATTATGACATACAGTTAGCAACTGAGTGTCAGTTCTAAGTAGTTCCTAAAACTTTCAAATGCAGCTACCACAGCCTTTGACACTACAAAGGTAAATCCATTGATTCAACCAAGTGGAGTATATTGTTGAAGTAAAAAAGTAAAAGTAAAAAACAGTAATAAGCATAAATAGAGAAACTACTTCTCATTTAGCTAGAAAGGTTTTCATTTCAGGTCCTTGCTAAATGAACTTGTCTATCATACACACTAATTATTCCTTTAGGGAAAGAATGAAGTGAAAACAAGCAACAAGGAAGTCTATTACGGTTATTGTTGCTCTTGTGAAGTCAAATTAATTTCTTTAGCATATACTTATTTACAAAGGCTCTTATCCATCACTGCTTAGTCGAGTCTTTATTAAGACAGTCTATTGTCATGATTTTTAACTCTAGAATTTAAACTTGCAAAATGGTGGAATAGCTGTTTTCTTCAAACATCTCCAACCCAAATGCCTCAAAAAGAGAGAAGATAGAAAAAAAGAAAGAAAAAGAATTTGTCAGATATAAAGGAACTGGAAAAGCAGCATGGGTTGATGGACAGGGAGTTCCTGGCTTCAAAGCCAGGAAGTCCTGGCTTGAAGTCCCCTCAGACAAGTCCACACTGGCTGTGTGACCCTGGACAAGTCATCTCTTAGGGTTCTAAGCAGCTTTCTCCAAGTTAGAGAGAAGGTGCCAACTTGCATTGGTAAAGAGAGAATTTGGTAAACCTGAGAATTATCTTTACTAGTAAAGTCACAGGTTTAGTCCCTATTTCTATACAGTAACTAAAATTTAAAAAAGAGAAGACGACAGAAACCCTATCCAAGGTAAAAACAAGCAGATAAACATGAATAGCAGACAACTTAAACATAGGGCTCCCACCACGCGGCATGTTTGTCCCTGGTGTCCCTTCTCCAATCTTTGGCCCTTATCCCTTCTACTGTGGCCTCAGAGACCTTGGAGCCTTAGTGATGTCATTCTTTGTGTTTTAGTGAGAGGGAGTGTGGGAATCATACCTAGGTCCCTAACCAAAATAAAAAACTAAAATCTAGGGAAGAAAACTGGCCTCTGGGTTTCCAATCTTCTTTCCTTAGCAAAAAGAAGCCTTTTCCTCCCCTCTCTGATTCTCATAAACTCTCAAACCTCTCCAACATAAGGACTATGCACCAGAAATAAAGCAATTTCAACTGTCTCCAAGGTCTAGGAACCCAAGAACTCAAATAAGGCAAAAATTCAATGACCTAACAGCAGAGGCTAATCTCTAACCCTTTACACACTCCCCTAACACACCTCTCTACACTCCCAGTTCTGCCCCACCCCCCACTCTCAGAAGCAGAATTGCACAAACAGAACCACATACTTGCAACAGAACTCGACTCTATACCCCAAACCTATCCTCCTCGCAGTGCTTCAGAAACCCAAAGGCAGGAAATTTCTCAGGCTGTAATAACAATGAGGAGTATGACTGCAATAATTAGTAATGCTCTATGCTACAACTGAGCTCAGCCAGTTACTTGAAGAACAGGTAACTGGAACAAATTGTTGGGGGGGAGGGGCGGTTCACCACTAAGCCAGAGGAAAAGGATCCCTGGCTAGGGCCGGTGCTGTCCACCTAGAAGTCACTTGAGGCAGAGAGCTATGCTGATGAATTGTGAATTGTCCAGCATAGGAAGAGATCTAGCTCCCAAGGAAACTGCCATCAAAAGGGAGTCAGAAAGTAAGCAAAAGGGGAAAATAGTAACAATAATAAGAGCTAATGTTTACTTACTATGTGCTACTTGTATACTATGAGCTTACTATGTGCTAAGTGCTTTACAGTTATCTCATTTGATCCTCACAACAGCCCTGGATGATATTATTATCCTCATTTTACAGGTGAGGAAACTGAGGCAAACAGGAGTCAAGTGACTTGCCTAGAATCACACAGCTTGTGTGTGAGGAGGGATTTGAACTCAGTTCTTCCTGAATTTAAGCTTAGTACAAAAACATAACAAAAAAAGTGACATTATCAAACATCTCAGGAAGAAGAAAATTCAATTTAACCTTAAGCATAAACAGATAAACCAATAAGGAAGATATTAATAATAAAGGGAAAATGGCTTCCAGATCTGAGAAAAGAGTTTAGGCATCTAGAGCAAGATACATGAATCAACACACGATGAGACAGAGGACACTGTGAATTCCCAAGAGACCACAGCAACATGTTCCTGGATACTTTAAAAGAAAATAAAAATTGTGAATGCAGAATATATGGCCTACATGGAAGAAATAATTGGCAAAACAGAAAAATTTGAATCCACAGTAGCACATCTCACCAAAGAAACAAAAGAGAGGACAAATAATTGGGAATTCAAATACATGGAAGTGAAGGTCAATCTGGCAGAAGAGAAACAAAAAGCAGTAATATGAAAAGAAAGCATGATCTTCACACAAACAAAATACACTGGTCTCAAAGACAGGATGCACAGAGGCAACTTAAGGATTAAAGGTCTCCCTGAAGAATACAACAAGTAAAAAAAAATTTGAACACCACAATGCAAGAAATAATACAAGAAAACTGTTCAGAACTTCTGAACAACAAAAATGACATGCCAATCAAAATAATCCATATATCATCTCTGAGGAAAAAACAAAACAAAAACCTATGCTATTAACTTCAAGATACATAGCGGTTACATTGAATAATTCCACTTAAAACAAATTCTGGAAGCAACTAAGAAAAAGTTCTTCACATATAAAGGAAAAGAAATTTGAATAGCATAAGAATAGTCTGGATTCACCAGAAACTTCAGGAAGGAATGGAAATATGTAATGTATTCTAATCAAGTCAAAGGCTAAAAATGAAGGAAAATAACTCCACTAATTTCAGGAAGAAGAGAGTATAGCCATTTTGGAAAGTAATTTGGAATTTTGCAAATAAAGTGACAAAAATATCCATACTCTTTGACCCAGAGATGGTATTACTGGGATTATATCCCAAAGAGGACATTGAGAAGAAAGTTCCCATATACATCAAAACATTAATAACATTTATATCACTTTTTGTGATAGCAGAGAATTGGAAACCAGACAGAAGCCTATCAATTTGGGGAATAGGTAAATAATAGTAGTACCTGAATGTAATGGAATATTACTGTGCTGTAAGATAAATGTGATAAACACAGAGGAACATGTAAAGATTTGTATGAACTGATGCAGAGTAAAATAAACACAGCCAAGAAAATAATGTACATAATGACTACAAATGTAAACAAAGACACATGATCAAAAGTGGACAATGCAAAATTATAAAGAACAAGAATGGCTTGAAAGAAGAGATTAAAAAAAACAAACCTATTAGAAGTCCCTCCCACCCTACAGGTGGGAAGAGGTGCAATATTCTCAAGTAATGCCCATTGCACATATTTTCAGATTTTTTTCTTTTCTTTTCTCCCTGCTACATAATAATGCCTTTAATAAAGAAAAAGAAAAGACCAAAAAAATAAAGAACAACAAAAACCCTCAGAACTACAAGGTACCCCTAATTACAATCACATTCCAACAAAATATATTCTTATTTTTTGTCAGTGATCTGAGCATTTCTTAAATGCAATGGTCCAAGCTCTTTTAACCACAAAACAAATATCCCCCATTCAAAAAATAACAGAAAAACAAATCTTTCCCCTATTTACTTCCAGTGATAGCTTTGAAAATTCCCACTTTTATTTCATTTTTTCTTTTTTTAAAATTTTATTTATTTGTTTTTAGTTTTCAACATTCACGTCCACAATATTTTGAGTTCTAAATTTTCTTCCCCTCCCATTGTTCCCCCCTCTGCAAGACAGCATGCAATCTGATATAGGTTATACATGTACAATCAGGTTTTTTTTCAATGTACTGATCAGTTACACTAATATTTTCCTCTTCATTTTTTTTGTCCTTAAAAATACTATTTGCTGAATAGAATGGCTCTCTGAAAGGGGGAGGGACAGGGTTAATTGGAGAAGCTATATATATATATATATAACAAACAAAAGATACCAATAAAAATTTATTTTTAAAAAAGACTATTAATCTTTTTTTCTGATTCTTTTTTTCACACTCATTTTTCTTTTTTTTATTTTAAGCTGTTATTTAGTATTTTATTTTTCCCCAGTTACATGTAAAAACAATTTTTAATATTGGTTTTTAAAACTTTGAGTTCCAAATTCTCTCCCTTCCTCCCTTCCCACCCCCCTCATTGAGAAGGCAGGCAATTTGATATAGATTATACATGTGTAGTCATGCAAAACATATTCATAATAGTCATGTTGTGAAAGAAAACATAGACAAGAAAAAAACTCAAGAAAAATAAAGTTAAAAAAAAAGGTATGCTTCAATCTGTATTAAGACACCATCATTTCTTTCTGCGGGGATAAATAGTATTTTTCATCAAAAGCCCTTCAGAAGGGGCAGCTAGGTGGTGCAGTGGATACAGCACCGGCCCTGAAGTCAGGAGGCCCTGAGTTCAAATCCGACTTCAGACCAAACACTTGATACTTACTAGCTGTGTGACTCTGGGTGAGTCACTTACCCCCAATTGCTTTAAAAAAAAAAAAGCCTTCAGAGTTGTCTTGGATCGTTGTATTGCTGAGAATAGCTAAGTCATTCACAGCTGATCATCTTACAATATTGCTGTTACTTTGTACACATTACATTTCATTTTGCATCAGCCCATGCAAGTCTTTCCAGGTTTTTCTGAGTACATCCTGCTCATCATGTCCCAGAGGACAATAGTATTCCATCATAATCACATACCACAACTTGTTCAGCCATTCCCTAATTGATGGGCATCCCCTCAAATTCTAATTCTTTACCCCCAGAAAAGAGCTGCTAGAAATATTTTTGTACATATAGGTCCTTTTTCTTTTTGTTTTGTTTTTTTCTCTTTTAGGATACAGACCGAGTAGTGAAACTGCTAGGTCAAAGGGTATGCCTGGTTTTATAGCCCTCTGGGATAGTTCCAAATTGCTCTATAGAATGGTTGAAGCAATTCACAAATCCAACAGTACATTAAAGTCTCATTTTTGCCATGTTCCCTCCAACATTTGTCATTTACTTTTTCTGTCCTCTTAGCCAATCTAGTAAGTATGAGGTAGTACCTCAGAATTGGTTTTTTTTTATTTGTTTGTTTGTTTTAGGCAATTGGGGTTAAGTGACTTGCCCAGGGTCATACAGCTAGTAAGTGTCTGAGGCTGGATTTGAACTCTGGTCTTCTTGACTCCAGGCTTGGTGCCCTATTCATTGTGCCACCTAGCTGCCCCTAGAATTGTTTTAATTTGCATTTCTCCAATCAATAGTGAGTTAGAGTATTTTTTCATATGGCTATAGATAGCTTTGATTACCTCATCTGAAAACTGTTCATATCTTTTGATTATTTATCATTTGGGAAATGGCTCTTATTTTTATAAATTTGACTCAGTTCTCTATATGTTTGAGAAATGAGGCCTTTATCAGAGAAACTTGCTTCAAATTTTTTTTCCACTCTTATTATTGCTTACTGTATTTCCCTCTATCCTATTCCCTAGCCCCCATTTATTCTATTCTCTCTCCCCTTTTACCCTGCCCCTCCTCAAAAACGCTTCTAACTAGCCTTCCCCCAAACTGCCCTCCCTTCTATCAAACTCCTCACTACTGCTTCTCTTATCCCCTTCCCCTCCTACTTTCCTGTACAACAGGCCTGCGTGACTCACGGCCCACAGGCCACTAGTGGCCCACCAAAAGATTTTGGCTAGCCCATGGAAAATGAGAAGATGTAGAAGAAAGTAAAGATGTAACACGTGATTTGTCCATGCCAAAGAAGGTTAGCCTATTTTAATTTTGGCCCCTACCTACTGCCAAGTTGTGCAGGTCTACTGCAGGATAAGTAAGATAGATTTCTATACCCAATTGAGTGTGTACGTTATTCCCTCTTTGGGCCAATTCTGATGACAGTAAGGTTCAGTCATTCCCCTTCACCTCCCTCCTCTTCCCCTCCACTGTAAAAACTTTTTTCTTGCCTCTTTTGTGTGAGAGAACTTATCCCATTCTACTTCTCCCTTTCTCTTCCTCCCAGTACATTCCTCTCTCATCCCTTAATTTTATTTTTTAGATATTATCCCTTTATATTCAACTCACACCTGTGCCCACTGTCTATATATGTTCCTTCTAACTACCCTAATGAGAAGAATCTTATGAGTTATAAATATCATGTTCCCACGTAGGAATGTAAACAGTTTAACCTTATTACGTCTCTTATAATTCCCTTTCCTGTCTACCTTTTTTTGCTTCTCTTGAATCATGTATTTAAAAGTCAAATTTTCTATTCAGCTCTGGTCTTTTCATCAAGAATGCTTGAAAGTCCTTTATCTCATAGAATGTCCATTTTTCCCCCTGAAGGATTATACTCAGTTTTGCTAGGTAGACAATTCTTGGTTTTAATCCTAGCTCTTTTGCCCTCCAGAATATCATATTCCAAGCCCTCTGATTCTTTATTGTAGAAGCTGCTAAATCTTATGTTATCCTAACTGTGCCTCAAACATAACTTGAATTGTTTCTTTCTGGTTGACTTTTAGTATTTTCTCCTTGACCCAGGAATTCGGAATTTGGCTATAACATTCCTGGGAGTTTTCCTTTTGGGATCTCTTTCAAGAGGTGATAGATAGATTCTTTCAATTTCTATTTTACTCTCTGGTTCTAAAATATCAGGGAAGTTTTCCTTGAAAGATGATTTTTAGGCCCTTTTTTTGATCATGGCTTTCAGGGAGTCCAGTAATTTTTAAATTACCTCTCCTCAATCTATTTTCTGGGTGAGTTGTTTTTCTAATGAGATATTTCACATTGTCTTCCATTTTTTTATTCTTTTGATTTTTTTTTTATTTCTTGATTTCTCATAAAGTCATTAGCTTCCATTTGCTCCATTCTAATTTTTTTTTGTGGGGTTAAGTGACTTGCCCAGAGTCATACAGCTAGTGAGTATCATGTGTCTGAGTCTGGATTTGAACTCAGGTCCTCCTGACTCCAGGGCCAGTGCTCTATCCACTTCACCACCTAGGTGCCCTGCTCCATTCTAATTTTTAAGGAATTATTTTCTTCAGTGAGCTTTTGGACCTCTTTTTCCATTTGGCCAATTCTGCTTTTTAAGGCATTCTTCTATACATTGGCTTTTTGGGTCTCTTTTGCCATTTGGCCTAGTCAATTTTTTAAGGTGTTATTTTCTTCAGTACTTTTTGGTGTCTCCTTTACCAAGCTATTGATTTGTTTTTCATGATTTTCTTGCATCACTCTCATTTTTCTTCCCAATTTTTCCTCTACCTCTCTTATTTGATTTTCAGAATCCTTTTTCAGCTCTTCCATGGCCTGAGACCAATTCATATTTTTCTTGGAAGCTTTGGATGTATGAGCTTTCACTTTGTTATCTTCTTCTGAGTGTGTGTTTTGATCTTCCTTGTCACTACAGTAACTTTCAATAGTCAGTTTTTTTCCCCCTTGTTTGCTCATTTTCCTAGCCTATTAGTTGACTTTTAACTCTTTGTTAAAGTAGGGCTCTGCTTCCAGGGTGGAGGGTGCACTGTCCCAAGCTTCAGGAATTTTGTGCAGCTTTTTTCAGAGATATCTGTAGGGACCTGTAAGTTTTCAGTTCTCCCAAGGTGGTATGATCTAAGGAGAGGTGTTTACTACTCTCCTGATCTGTGCTCTGGTCTGTGAGTGACCACAAGCACTCTTTTCTGCCCTGAAACTGTGAGGAGGGTCCCCCCACCACTGCTGCCACAAGCCCTGTTATGTCAGTGCTTTCCTCACCCTGGGACTGCCACCCAGAACCTGGATCTCAGCATGAGAGTCCTGTTCAGTGCTAGCAAAAAGACCACTGTACTGTATTTCTGATGAGTTGTTTGACCCCCTTACTGTTTGTGGAAGTAGTTGCTGCTGCTGATTCAGTCACTCCCATGGCCTGCTCCTGGTTTGCTGTGGCCAGGGCTGTGCTGGTGTGGCCTGCACTGGACTGCACTCCACTCTCACCCAGGCGTGCTGGACCTTTCCTGCTGACTTTCTAAGTTGTCTTTGGTGTCTGTGGGCTAAGAGGTCTGGAAAAAGTGACTGCTGCTAGTGATTCAGGTGTCCTGAGGCTTGGTGCTGGTTTGTTGGGGCGTGGTCTGCATGCTGGACTGTGCTTCTCTCTTACCCTGGTACAACAGACCTTTCCTGTTGACCTTTCAACTTGTCTTGGGCTGGAAATTTGTTTCACTCCATCTTTCTGTGGGTTCTGCTGCTCTAGAATTTGTTTAGAGTAATTTTTAAGGTATTTGGAGGAGTTTTGGGAAGAGCTCAGGCAAGTCCCTGCCTTCACTGCACCATCTTGGCTCCACCTCTCAAAAGATGATTAATCTTGCAAAAGGTAATGCTGCAAAGGTAATGCTGCAAAAGGTAATGCTGCAAAAACCTAGTTTGCTAGACATAAAATTAGCAGAATTACAAGTATGCCCAAAGTGGTTGAGAAACATAATAAGATGATTAAAGAAAGAGTTAAGTAGCAAAAGTAAAAAGCCTTTAGAAGGCTTCAAAGAAAATCAATGGGCTTATAAGAGAAGGTGAAGAAATTTAATAAAATGATGAATATTTTAGTAATATAATGGCAGAGATCAAACACAAAAATGCAGTGAGCAACAAAATTAAAAGATAGCAAAATTAGTAGAACACTTGAGATCTTTACAAACCAAAGCAACTGACTTTGAAGAAAGAAACTAACAAAGTAACATGAGAATTCTTGGTCTCCTAAGAGATAAGAATATGATTCTACCTATTACTTTATTGGCCAATGAAACAAAATCTTATAAACAATATACTTCAAGAAATCATACAAGAAAATTGCCTACAAATTTTGGGGAAAGACAGCCAAGTGCAGATAACAGAATCTATAGGACAGCAAAGTGGAACTCCAAGTAGGTCTCACCAAGATAAGCATGATTCAAGTACCAAAGTTTTATAGGAACATAGATTTAAAGCTGAAAGGGACTTATGAGGCCACTGAGTCTGACTTCTTTACTTTACAAATGAGAAAACTGAGATCCAGAGAGGTTAAATGACTTGTCCAGGGTAACAGAGCTAGTAAGCATATGAACTTGGGTCTTCCTGACTGAATTAATATTTCTTGAAGTAGAGTGCCATATAGATGAAGTTACTTCAACCAAAGAAGTGGGAAAATAGGGGATTCAGAATCCTACTCAGAATCAGGGAAATTCAGAGTTGAAAGCTTTAAAATTAAAAAAATATAGATGCTCTCTTACCTCAGAAGCTCCATATATAGAGCTTCTCAGGTCTCTAGGCAAATTATCAACGTGCAAGTATAGCAGTGAGCGTGTTTTGGAAGGAGATTGTTATAAAGATGTATGTGTCTGAGCTTAGGCTTAGTGACTGATCAGGCTTTGTGATCTACCGCAAGAACTTTTAATCAACTTATAACACTTGGGAAAAATCAAAATAACCACCCTTTTTTACATCAAGTTTTGATTTTAATATCTAGTTACATAGAGTAGTACCTACTAGTGAAATGGCCTGTGCAACTCAAGGGATGCTTTGAATACTCTCTATTTTTCAGTGTAAATACCATTGGGGAACTCTGTTAAGAGCATCAAATGGGACAATAAGAGACTCAGTCAATATCATCAAAGCAAACCACTACATTAATTCAAGATTCAATTATGGGAGCTAACTTTAATATATGCTATTAGAGCTAGAATAACTATGATTGCTAGCATTATATAACTTCCCTTAATGTACTTGCATTATACTCATTCCACTTACATTGTTTTGAAAGAATGCTGGCATTTTCATTTTTGGTTACTACTTTAGCAGATTGAAAAGTGAACACATTTGTGACCTTGACTATATTATTCACCTCCATCTCTAGAAATAAACCAATCACCTATACCAACAAAAGTTGATAAAGCAAGTGTCTAAATAATACTGCTACCAGGGATTTACAGTAAATCAAACTTATGAAGATTCACTAACCACCAGGAGAGATAGATTGGTTTTGGTTTGATAAATACCTATATCCTCAGGTAGTAGGACTAACTGATAGGTTACCATGATTAGTTCTGCTAATTCCATGAAGCATTATTTAGAGATGAAAACTGGTCATATGGGTAGATAATAATGCACAACATGTCACTTGGGGAGGCAAGGCCTTAAAGAGAATAGGGAGACCAATTATTCCCTATCATTCCTTCACTATTCATTCAATGGTGACAGCAGGGTCAGTGAATGTGGTTATCTTAGATAACTTCTTATGAAATCTAAGTCCCTTTAAAAAATTTTCCTGGATATAATTATATACAGTCCATTACCAGGATAGTCAAGAAATGCCTCCACAATTGTAAGGAACTTAATATGGATTTGTTTTCAATTGCATATTCACATTTTTATGTTACTATTATATACTCACCAAGATACATTCAATCCATTAGAACTAATGTTACAACTTAGACTAAAGTGAAACTGGTAGAGGTTAATCTTTAGAAATGAACCTAGGCATGCCTACAGAAAACACACCTTGGAAGAATTTTAGCCATAGCAGAAAAGACTCCAACCTCCACCAGAAAAATATGGTCCTGATCAATGGACCACTCTTACCCTGCCATTGATGGGGCTGGTTTTTCAGGCCACTGCTTTTAACAGTAAATTATTAATGAGTTTCATTCTAAGATGTAGACATAAAACCTGATAAGCTACTTCCTGGAAGGAAGTTCAATCCATTACGAAAAGGGTACTTCCCCTAAGTGTAACTGCATAACAACAGAATAAATCCTAGATATTTAAAAATAGTGAAGTAAAGTCTTACTGGTCGGACATCACCACAGGAATTGGTAAATTGTCGAGCCAAGCCAAAATCCAGCATATAACATTTTCTACAAGTACTAGGAAACCGGCCCATGGCAAAGTTTGACTAGAAAAAAAATGAGAAAAACAGACTTACATTATGCTTAGCCATCATACTTTCCATTCTTTTAAAAATATTTCTATTTTAAGTATAAACCATAAACTTCTTAAATACAATAAACTAATTATAGTATCATAGCATATCAGGAATCGATGACATCTTTAAGACTATTTCATCCAATCCCTTCAATTTATATATCAGTAGACTCTCAGAGAGACTAATTGATTTTGCCTAAGGTCACACAGCAAGGCAACAGTAGCAAACCTGGGACTGGGATTCAGACAGGGTATGCTGGTAAATGTTTAACACAGGACACTCTTTACATTTCATCTGCATTATTAATATTTTCTCCATCATTTTCTTAATTCTAAACAATCAAGAAAACAATAAATCAAAGTCTCACTTTCTTAAGTCTAAACAATCAAGAAAACAATAATTCAAACCTTGTATTATAGTGTTTGCCAATTTCTGCGGTATAAATATTTGCTCACATTGAAAATTTAATAAATAGCTCTCACAAGGCAGTTTGAGGTGGTTCCAGCATACCCATAGATTCAAGTGTCCTGAATCCAAGGCCTGTGGTTATTCTACTATGTAACACTGATATTGTGCTAAATAATAATAATTTCAACTTTAGTTGGTTTGATTTATGTCAAGTTAGATTACATTAAAATGAGATTATTTGTATTATGCATTTAATATTTAATAAATATCATTTAGTAAATGCATTTAAATAAAATATACTTTATCAGTTACACATTTCTACCATTTTTTATTTTGCAAAAAGTTTTACAGTCATTTTTATTTATTATATCTTACAAATTTTACAGATATAAATTAAACAATATTAAAAGCTAAAAGTTTTAAGGTCACTCATTGCAAGATAATGTTAGAGATGGAATTAGGAACCCATGTCTTCTAGCAGTCTAGTTTATTCCAAGCTACCCTTTTAATGAAGTAGTATGTAATGTATCTGTTTAGGGGGTAGGGAGGAGGAGGAAAGAGTATATATACAAGAAAGAGTATATACACAAAATAAATAGATAACTAAGACATTTCATAATCTCTCATTAAAATCCCTATATATTGAATTACTAATTTGGGGGGTAAATAAGAACATAATACTAATTCTAAAAGGATATCTCAAAATAGATTTAGGAAAACTATACTGTATATATCCCTTAATTTAAAAAGAATGTCAATGTGCAATGACCCTAAACGCAAGCATATTTGACCAGCAGAGCTCAAAAGACACATATAAGAATGGGACTCCAAAAAGACAATAGCCACCTGGCATAGAAATAACACTTTTTTTTTTTTTTTTTTTTAGTGAGGCAATTGGGGTTAAGTGACTTTCCCTGAGTCACACAGCTAGTGAATGTCTGAGGTTGGATTTGAACTCAGGTCCTCCTGACTCCAGGGCCAGTGCTCTATCCATTGTGCCACCTAGCCACGCCAAAATAACACTCTTTGAAAAAACGTTATCATGCTTGGGAAATTCCTTAATGACATTGGTAACTCTTTAAATCACCATTTTTCTCAAATCGCAGTATTATTTGGTAGCATGACAAGAGTAAGCAAGAGCTGCCACGTGATGTTAATCCAAATGCAATGTATTAGTCTTAGCTGGCTATATTTTCATGTCAACTGTTCAGTTTGGGATATACTAAGAAGTAACAGATGACTATAATTTTCAAGTACACCAACATACGATATTTATAATAAATATAGTCTAGCTAAAATGGGTCATTTAATCAACAATGAAATCCTAAGAAGGAAAAATCAAGACCTATTTCCCAACAGTGAGAATGACAACTTCTGAGAGAAAAAGAATGGAAAAATCAAGACTTTTTATCACTATCAAAAAGGTAGAATAGGAAAAAAAAAATCAGTCTTTCACAACAGGGGTTTTCTTACTAGTCCAACTTGTCATTGTAGTAATGATTCACAGAAGACACTGTCAAATTTAAAAATTGTCTGGAAATACATTTTTAAAAACCCAAACATACTTACAGTAAAAAAAAAAAAATCTAAAGGTAATTAGCTAATTTTAGATGTATGATTGAGAGGTTATTAGCATAGTATCTACTATTATTTTTAATCTACAAAAGAGATTAGTTAAAATGCTCAAATATTTGTTTTTGTTAGTGAAAAACTGTCTCCATTTCTAATCGGCTAGTTTTTTTTCTAAACTCTTTCAGGTGTGCATGCAAGAAACATAAAAAGCACACCTGAATTTACAAGCTACATTCCCCTGCATCTTATTTTGTTCTTGCACTAACAGAAGCAAACAGTCTGTGGAAGAGAAAAATCAACACAAATCAAATGATGCGTCAAAAGAGATTATTTTGTCCAAAGATCCACTAACGATTAAAATCCAACCAGGCTTAAAGCAGGGGGACCTCTGCTTGTCCAAGGTTTGTGTCTCCATTAAGGAGAAGCTCTCATAGAGAATTCAACTGAAAAGGGATTCTTCCTAGACCGTGAGGGCCTCTAGATCCTGTGGGGTCCATAAAATTGTTCTGTTTGCATTGCTAAATCTGTTCCGAGCACTCCAGAGCCTCTGACGTGATACACAACTACTCCTGAACCGTCCACATTGGATGAAGAGTGCCTATTGTCCAAGTTTACTATTACATTCTTTAAAATTAAAATGGGTCCAACATAAGAGATTTTCAAATAATGTATTTTCCAGCATAAGATAAACCTTTGAGAGAATATTTCATAATTATTAGTTTCTTAAAAAATAAGGGAAAGATACATTTTCCTCTTCCATGACTACTGCTTAGGTCTCCACAGCGAAGAGATAAACACATTGCTCTGTTTGACAGCCTTGAGTGTGACAGCTGCCCAAACTGCCAGTCACACACAGAACTCACTGTCTGTCATCACAAATATCAGAAGCCAACAAACTCCTCCAGGATTCTGGCTGACAAAGACTCTCACCGGCTTGATGTCTCGGTGTAAGAAGCCCACAGAATGAATGCTCTCGATGGACTCCAAAATCTGTTTACCCAGCCGCAGGGTCGTGCTAATGGTGAATGTTCCCCGAGACTGGCTGCGACGAAGATCAGCCAGATTCCGACCCTGAAGAAACCAAAGACACAGATTCAAATGAAGCACCAAAATTCCAGATGCCAAGATAAGACTAGGAAATTATTCACTTACCATTTAAAACAACACTTTTTAATAGAAGTGTCAAGAGTTGCACCCAAACACTGACTCTTTCATTCAAGAGCAGAAATTTCCTTAAGACAATGACTCAGATGTTTCAGGTCAATTTATAAACAGCCAACTTCTTGAGCATTTCATCTTTCTGAGCCACCACCTTTCCCTTTAAAACTCCTGCCTATTCAAAGAGCATATAAAATAATTCAGAGCATTAATACCATTAATACTCTCTAATATCTATCTCCAAAGACGGTAATAAAATGCTTTGAATGAATAATCATCTTTTCATTAGCCATACCAATGGAAAAGAGCATTGGATATAGATTTTTTAAAAAGATGATAAACAGCTCACCGAGAGTAGGAGAGGGTCATGGCCCCTCAGCTTGGGGTAGTATGCCCTGCATCCCAACTACCACACCAAAACTTTTCTGCAGGGAATAGGGCCATGTTCCTCTATTTTCCCTTTCACAGTGATGAGGGAATAGCTCCCAGATGACCTGTGAAGTTACACCTCTCTAACTGTGGGGATGATGCTCTAAATTTTCTTTTCCCAATATTCTTTCCCTTCCATGTCTGGGACCCAAATCATCATCTCTATCATTCCCATCTGAAATACCATATAGATTAGACATATGTGCCTGGCTTCATTCAACCTATTAAATTTCTATTTGGATCATTTCGGTACCATTCAAAACAAAATTGAATACATAAGCAACAGATATTATATAAGAATCATGAGTCTTTCACCATTATGTACCTGTATAACTTTTTAAAAATCCAACTATGCATTCTAAAAATTAGTCTTCAGAGGTGTTTTTTTTTTTGCATCTTTAGTATTAGTCCAAACTAGAAGCATTTCAGAAATATTAAATAATATATTGGATCTATTTGTTCAGTTATTTTTCTGTCATGTTCAATTCTTCATGAGCCCATTAGGGATTTTCTTTGCAAAGATACTGGAGTGGTTTCTTATTTCCTTCTCCAGTTCATTTTACAGATGAGTAGACTGAGGCAAACAGGGTTAAATGACTTGCCCAGGGTCACACAGCTAGTTAGAGCTGAGGCCAGATATGAACTCAGGAAAATGAGTCTTACTGACTCCAGGCCCAGCACTCTAATTCACTGTAGCACCTATTTGCCCATTGGATCTATAGAAATAGATTTTCTAATCTCCTGGACTACACCTTGCTAACTAGTTTTTCCTCATTTGTTAAATGATATGACTGGACTAGATGATGTCTAAGGTCCATTCCAGGTCTAAATACGTGATCCTATAATCTTTCCCTTCAAAGTTGAATATTTTAACTTCAAAAATTTGTCTACTGTGGATAAAGCACCGGCCCTGAAGTCAGGAGGACCTGAGCTCAAATCTGGCCTCAGACCAAACACTTGACACTTACTAGCTGTGTGACCCTGGGCAAGTCACTTAACCCCAACTGCCTAAAAAAAAAATTTTTTTTCTACTTAAAAAAAGGGATTATTTTTCTTACACTTTCAAACTTCAAGTAAACTTTCAAAAAATAAAACTACAAACACGTTTCTCTAACAATCCGATTAAGTGTACACTATTAGCAACAATTTAAAAGATAACCATTTAAACCTACAACATTTATGTCTTCACCAAACTCTCTTCTTGCTATGTAATTTGTCTTTTCTCTTGCCACTCTCAACCAAAACTCTACTTCAATTGCCCTTGCCAAGATCTCTTTACCATCAAGTACAAGGCCCATGATCCTTGTTAATCTCTCCACAGCTTTTCATGCATATAACTGACTCAGTCTCAGTACCTCTCCATATTTTACCTACTTCTAAAGGCTATTCCTCTATTCTTTGGTTCTTCTCCAATCATCTATACAATATTTCTTTTATAAGCTATACTACTTCAATAGTTCAACAGAACTTTATTACTTTCCTAGCCAGTTTTCTTGCCTCCAGTTCATCTTCTCCCAAACCAATTTCTCCTATTCTAGGCCCATTAAAAGTAAATTCTAAATGAGATAATTAAGTATTATATTATGTGCTAGATGGACTAGTGAAAATAAGCTGAAATCATTTTCCAGTTGAACCCTAATTTAAACAAAAAGACAAGGCAACATGAAGGGGCATGGCAAGTTGGAGAAAGGCCTAACTAAATAAAGTTTCATGTGATGAGAGGTAGAAGTGAAAGGTTTGAAATTCTATTTCCCTTGAATAATATTTTTTGGACATTTCTGATTCCTGTTGTGCTAATAGGAAAGCTGGGGAAGTGCTGAGAGATTGGTCTCAAGGCTGTGGGAAACAGTATCATAGATTTAGACCTTAGAAGTCATCTAATCTAATATCTTCATTTTATGTCTGAGGAAATTGAGGTCCAAAGAGAGTAAGTAGCGTGTCTAAGGTGAAATGGGTAGTAAATGGAAAAGCTGGAATTCAAACTCAGGTCCTGTGACTCAGTTCAAGTTCAATGTTCTTCCCAGTGTAACACTGATCAAGACTAAAGATTGAGCATCAGACTCTATCTCTGACAGTGAAATCAATGGGTATCCACTTTCTTCATAACAGTAAACCCAAAATTCAATAAGCATTTAAGTTAAGTGGCAGGGATATGAAATTAAAAATGACATGATGCTGTCACTGGTGGAGCTTACTATCTGACAGGGTATATATAAATATAAGGCAGATTGTAACAGGATGAAAGGAGAGACCCAGACAAAGTCCTCTAAGAAAATCTGAGGAGGAAGAGATCACTTTCAGCCAGGGGATCAGCAAAGGCCATGTGGAGGTAGTGGTACCAGTAGTACCAGATTGAAAATTTAAAGGAAAAAGAATAATTCAACAGGTAAAGAGTATTCTAGGCATGAGAATGGACTAGAATGAATACTCACAGCTGGGAGAACACAGAATAAAATCAATGAATGTCTCAGTAATTTAGTAATGTGGCTAAAATGTGGAGTCCATCAAGGGGAATAATAGGAAATAAGGCTAGAAAAGTAAGCTAGAACCAGATCTTGGAGGGCCTTATAAATGGCAGGATTACTGCCATTACATACTATGTGCTTTACCCTAAAGGCATGGAAACCCACATTACTAAATTAGTAGAGACTAAAAAATAAATAAATAAATAAATAAATTAGTAGAGATTAAAACTTTAAAATTCTTCCTTAACCCCTTACTGAACCTATTTATAATCTCTACCCATATTCCCTTTTCAAGTAGTAAGTTTATAAGATGACTATTCATTATATAAAATCTTTTGTTTGTCCTAAAACTTTTTTCATGGTAGCATCCTACTTCCAGAGTTCTAAGATTAAGTGAACAGGTACATATTTAGCCTAGATAAATAATTCTATCATTCTGCCAACCCTGACCTTCTTCTCAATTATCTTTACAAACTAAACAACACATAGATTTTCTCTTAGCCTCTTCCTCTTTGGTCAATTTAGTTTTCTCTGGATCTTCTCCAACTCCACTATATTTTTGAAGCATAGTTACCAGAACAGCACACACTATTATTACAGGCGCAAATGTGTCATGGTTTTGTACAAAGGTACAAGAATATTTTTTTGTTTTTTTCCCCAATACCTTTACCAGGGATGTCCAAGACTTTATTGGCTTTTTTGACTATAGTAATATATTGGACAAACAATCTACAATGAGCATTACAGTCTTCCTAGGGAAAGTATGGTCCAATGGAAAGGAAATTGGGTTAGGAGTTGGGAGACTACTTTCTAGTAATGGCTCTGTTACTAACTAGTTGTCAATATCAGACAAGTCATAGGCGAAACATTATTTCAGTGTTTGAGTAAGTATTAGTTCATGTTTCCTGAAATCAGGTCTACCTGTTTCTGTTGTCCATTGAAGTTTATAAACTTTCAGTGTGAGGAAGAGGCTGCATCTACTAACTCGTTTTGTACAACGCTCACTTCAGCACCATGAATAGCACATAGGGTTGTCATTTAGTTAATGTTCAATGTATGTGCCAAGCACTGTGTTACTACTTGAAAAGGGAATATGGGTAGAGATTATAAATAGGTTCAGTAAGGGGTTAAGGAAGAATTTTAAAGTTTTAATCTCTACTAATTTATTTATTTATTTATTTTTTAATCTCTACTAATTTAGTAATGTGGGTTTCCATGCCTTTAGGGTAAAGCACATAGTATGTAATGGCAGTAATCCTGCCTTGCTTTCTTCATCTGTAAAACAGGACAATAATTCTTGATTCACCTATTATGTTGTTATGAGAATAATATTAGGTAATAGATGCAAACCTACAGAGACAAGTTAACCATCATATTTCCATGTAAGATGTCAATGCCTTATATTTATTTCTCCTTTAGTTCTGGGGGTTTAGGGAAGAGGGAATTTAAAGAGGTACTGGACTATATGTGAATTCTATTGTTCTACCCCACCAGGAAATAATTTACTTCTTGAGTCCAACTCTTTTAATCCCTCTTTAACTCCAAGGTACCCAGGAGAACACATTCCAAACAATGGATGCTCAATAAATACTGGCTAATTAAAAATTATCTTGTATTCTCTACCCACGCTGTATTTTGTATCTTTCCCTACCATCCTCAAAGTGATTTCCTATGTCACTCTGAATTAGGCCCAAAGTTCTCTTCTTTCAAAAGTCTTCACCGTGGCACAACAGATGAATACATTTTCATCACCTAATACTTTACCTCTTCATCATTCACTCAGTCTGAGTTGCCCATTGACAAGTTTATACTTTTTCTGAACTATACTTAATGCCTGAAATATCCTTTCCCCTCCCAGAGCACTAAGTTTCTCTGAAGTGTCCTTAAAATCCTAACTTATAACTGGAATTACATTTCAAACAAATATTTCCTTAACCCTATATTACCTATTTCACCATTTCCCAACCAGTAATCTGGGTGCTCAAGCACTTCAAGGAAGAGTCATTCTTACTAAGTTGCGATGTAACACATTTGGGGTTTTGTCATCCCTTTTGAAATAAAAGCATTTGTCAGGTGTTTATTATCTGTCAAGTACTGGGCTATGCACTGGTCGACTTTTGATACAATGGAGTGAAGGAACAGTGTAAGAATTCTTCCCCAGGACAATGGCTTGGATGTCTGTATAGAAGGAAGTATTAAGTATGGACAGACAAATGGCAGTGCAAGAGAAATGTCTGTCCCTAATACATATACCGGTTGTGTTCCAACAAGTTCATGGGCATGTCACAGACTACAAATAATATTGCAAAACGCTGACCTATTCCAATATATAGCATATAAAACCAGAACATCATATATGTTTGTAACAGCAGGTGCATATATTTCATTCACTCAATAAGCACTTACTAAATCTTTGCATATGTGCTAGGAACTCTGTCAGGTGCTGAGGATACAGATGTAACCAATATAGTCCCTGCTCTCCAAAAGTTGACATTATTAATTTATTTCAACTTGTACTTAGGTGAAACATTATTTCAGTGTTTGAGTAAGTATCAGTTCATGTTTCCTGAAATCAGGTCTACCTGTTTCTGTTGTCCATTGAAGTTTATAAACTTTCAGTGTGAGGAAGAGGCTGCATCTACTAACTCATTTTGTACAATGCTCACATCAGCACCATGAATAGCACATAGGGTTGTCATTTAGTTAACGTTCAATGTATGTGCCAAGCACTGTGCATGTTAAGCCTAATTTGCTAATGCTAAAATTATTTCCTATGTCATAGGTATACCTTTTGTATACACTTGTTTCATGCATGAAGCATATTCCTAAAAAGCTGTAGGCAAAATCAAACATTTGTAAAACTAAATCTAACTATATTTTAAATGCCCCAAGGTAACTACTATTTAATAGAATTATTGAATAACAAATCATCCCTTAGTTTATCTTTTTTTTGAATATATGGATTTTCACATCAAAACCATCATAAAACTCTGACATGGCATCAATAACTTGTTCACAACTGTTCTCTTCATTATCAATATCAGATCTTTATTAGAGTCAACAAAATGGAAAGGGATTTAAAAAACTTCTCCTAGAAAGCCTACCTGCAATTGCATGACCACATAATTGAACCGATCGTTCCTCCCACAGCCAATGAATCTGCAAACATGGTCTTTGCCTGGGTAACACCAAAGAAAAATAAAGTGGAAAATGTTATTCAGGTATCTTTTTTGAAATTCTAATAATTTTAATATTTTAATAATTTTTTATTTTTAATAGTTTAATAATTGGTCTTGTAGGACCAATATTTATGTCAATCAAAGGTGCAGGTATATAGATTGATCCAGATCAGCTTACACTCAATGCAAGGAGGAATACATTGAAACTTGGTTAAATACATAAAAGAGAGAGATGTTAATTTTTTAAAATGTAACCAATATTGTGTAGAGGAAAGCACACTAGACTGAGGACAAAGAGACATGAGATCTAGTCCCAATTCTGCATCTAACTACCTGTATGACCTTGGATAAATCAAGCTCTCTAGGCTTCCATTACCTTATCTATAAAAACGAAATGGTGATACTAGGTGATTTCCATGATGCCTTTCAACTCTAAAATGCCATAATTTTATTTCTAACAATTTTCTACCAGCCTAACAAATGCAGGGAGTAAAAATGCACAGAAGATAAAGAATGAAAAAATATGGAAATAGAAAAAAGGATTGAATTAGCTAAGTAATCATCGAGTCTACCTTGGCTTTAAAACAGAGTTGTCATTTAAGTCTATTACATGATATTAACTGCTATTATCATGAACACTGTTAATGCTGCTGAGCTATACTATTTCAACAAAAACTTATTCATATAACTTAAAATTCATTTCAGTTAACAATTTCAACTTTCTACATTAAAGTTTATGACAAGCAGCAGTTTGTGAATAGTATTTCATATAGCTTCTCATCCCTGATTTTTATTTTGCTGTTAGAGGTAATTACAAATAAGAAGACCATGTAAAATACACAATTCATCTACAAACTGAATAATGTAGGCATCTGCATAGTTACTAGCTATTATAGCATCTATGAATGACTTTAACATATTTTCGAGAGTTTTGTAAATTAACAAATTTAAGTAAGATTAATAAAAGAGAATGGCTAACCGGTGCTTAACCTTCTGCCTCTCCTGACAGATGAAATAACAGTCTTCATTGTAAGTTGTAGTTCCCTTATTTTCCCTTTTCTACAGAGGGATGATTTTTCTCCTCTTGTTTCTGCCTATAGATATGTCATATTTGAGTATAATGCTTATGATACAAAGATTTTTTTCCAGTCATCTAAAGACAGATGATCAATTCCATGCTTCTTGATTTAAAAAATAAAGTAAGTTTTAGAATGAAAGAAATAAGAAGAGATGAAAATTTTATATTGTCTGTGCTAAAATATTTCTATCTGATATCACCTATTCTTGTAAAGATACCTAAAGGCTTACTATCCATTATGCTAAAGTACTTTGAGTCTCTTGTTGATACCAAACCCTGCCCTCAGAAAATTAAGTAAACTGAAAATGTAATCCTCTGCCCTTTAATGGAGGTTGAGCATGATATAGAGAGACAGTATTAGCAATAAAATCACCCAGAATTCAACTATGCATCTTCACATCTACAGTTAAGGGCTTAATGAGGTTTCAGCTCATATATTTATGGTCCATTTTACTACTGTTCTGATATTTCGGATACATTTGGATATTCATGAGGCATATATTGCTACTGCCTTTTGCTATATATATATATGTATGTATGTATGTATGTATGTATGTATTTAGTTCAATAAAAGTATCCAACTGATGCCACAATATACATTATAGCAGCAAATCAAACTTCTACGTGAATAAAAATATCTTCAAGAAGTTCCCAGGATGGCAGGCTTCTCCAAGACCATATGTATGTACTATGAACATCATACTCCTGAGGAGGGGAAAAGGAGCATATGCACTGTTCCAAGAATATCGATGTATAATAAACATTTACTGAACCGAATTTTTCTATTATTGGTTCCATTCTTATAGGCTCTCTTCAATGACAGATCACCAGTGTATAATGACACTAGTATATAATGACTACAATAATTCCAGTAGCTTTAGGTACATATATAGAAAAAAAATCATTGTTTATTTCAATACAATTTGAGATTCTATTATGGACAAGACAAGACACCATAGTTTTGGTATCTCATATAGAAGAGTTTACTCCTACATATATTCACGCAAAATTATCAATACTCTGTTTTTGCTAAAAATAGGGATCATTACTAAAACATCTATCATTTCTTTAAATAAGAGGTAATCTTTGTCTCTATTTATCAATAAACCAAGTTCCTTTAAATCTTGAAACCTCTTTCCTGGTGGAAAGATTTAAGTGAACAATGACTGATGTGACAGAGACACATTCCACCACCACCAAGTCAGGCAAAAGTGCTCGACTGAGATTCAGGATTATCCAATTGATGATGATCTCAGTGGTGTTTAATTTTTCAATGGCTTTTACCAGGGACCACTTTTTGCTGGTAAGTTATAGTGAAACCCAGATGGTGATGACAATGGCACAACACATGGGGGAGCATTTTATGACACCTTTTACTGCCCAAACCACAGACATATGCACTACTCAATGTGACACAGTTCAGTCTCTTACAGCTTAAAAACTGCATTTTGTGAAGTGATTAAAAGTGTCCTCTCACCAAAAAAAAAAAAGTTGAGAGAGTAAAACAGCTCTAGTAATAGAAGAGGGCTTGGTCAAAAGTACTGTCCAATTTTTCTCTCTAGTCCTGAAGAACTACTGCCCTCTGTGAGCATTCTTTCTCTAGTGCTAACGGGCAGTCGCTGAGCTACAATAATACCCCGCCATGGTTGATTTTCCTTTAATCTGGGACTTCACTAATTGGAAGGCAGACAGGACCACACATCTGAGGCTGCTGCTGCTTTCCTTCACCATCACCAGGCAGTGAGCTGTTAATATAGACAGCAAACTTGCCTTGGTTACAGATCACATCTTAGCTGACTCTTCACTCTTTGCCAAAGGAGTAAATAGTAGTGTTGGCCCAGATCTATAACTATCAGTAGCCTTATGCTATAAATAAGGCTAATGTAAAAGATTATCATTAATAGTAATAAGTTGATGCAAAAATGCTGTAAAAGGATAGGCATAACCAATATTCGATAAATGAAAGAATAGATCCAGCACTATATTCACTGCCACCTACTTGCCTCTAGGGATAGGAAAGAGACCTATGATTTCACTAATAGAGGAAATTCTCCAGTGAGGAAAGGTTAGCATTCTATCAAGACACTCTCTACAATCTACAATCTTAAAGAATTGCCTAGAGCCCTGTGAAGTTAAATCATGTGCCCAGGGTCACATAACCAGTAAGTATTAGAGGTGAGATGCGAACCGAGGTATTCCTGGCCAACTCAGTATTATACCCACTATGGTGTGCTGCCTCTGGAATAAAGTCATGAGGCTTATAAAAATCAATAATATTCAGGGACATTCAGGAATGTTTTCTTTAATTTCTGGAGTGATTCTAAACCGGGTCAGTTTATTCTGGCTACATGAACCTAGAACTTAGGTGCAGGTTGTCTGGGCTCTAAGGCCTGCTCTCTACTCACTACACCACACTGTCTCTTATATCAAATGACATCATACTTGTAAAGTGCTTAGCACAGTGCCTGGCACATAGTATGTGACATAAAAATGCTAGCTATTGTTGCTGTGGTTGTTGTTAATCAAATGAAAATAAAGACTTTCTTCAAATCAGCAAATAAATAAATAAATGAAAGAATACAAACTGCTCAGGTAAAGACTACTACTGGAAAAGACTATTATTAGAAAAACTGGAAAGTAATTTGGCAGAAATTAGATTTTGAGGAATATCTTACACCATATACCACAAAAGCTCAAAATGACTATGGGACCTAAATATAAAATGTCATATCACACACACAAAAACCACACATACTTGAGTATGTGTGTACATATATATATGTACAAATATATACATATATATATATATATATGAATGGAAGGGAATACCTTTCACAATTATGAATAGGTAATTCTTAGAAAAGAGATAAAGCTGATTACAAAATATAAAATAAATAAGTATAATTACATAAAAATTCATGAAAAAAATCAATGAAGCTAGAATAAGAGAAGCTATTGAATGAGAGGGGGAAACCTTTATACAGAATATCTTTAATAAGATATTTGATGTCCTATAAACATACATACATATATATATATATGTATATGTAGGGAGAGAGAGAGAGAGAAAATTGATGCAAATATGTAAGGGCAAAAGTCGTGCTTGAACAAAAGTAAATAGTTAAAGGATATCAATGGAAAGTTTTCAGTAGAAAAATGTAAACTATCAACAACCATATGAAATAATAATCCTAAAGCTCACCAATAAAAGAAACACAAATTTCTAAATCACCTATGAGGTGATACTCATCAAGTTGACAAAGATGACAAAAAACAAAAATGACGAATGTCAAAGAAGCGATTTGACAACAGGCACACGAATCTACTGTTTGTAGAGTCGTTACTGAATGTCACAAAATTATTGAGTTGGAAAGGACCTCGGTAGCCATCTATTCCAACTCACCTAGAAAAAGAATCCCCATACTAATAAGTGGTTATCCAGACTCTTTGGGAAGCCCTCCAATGAGAGCAAACCCACTGCCTCCAAAGGCCCTTCATACTTCTAGACAGCTCTAACTGTTGGGCCTAAATTTGCCTCTTTGAAATTTTCACCCATTGTTACAGGTTCTTCCTTCTGAGACAAAATAGAACAAGTCTAATCCTTCTTATATATAATTGCTCTTCAAATGCTTGAAGATAGCTATCTCATTCCCCCCCATCCCCAAATCTTGTCTTTTCTGAACAAAGAAAACTGCTAAACAAACTGGTATATGAATGTAAAAGAGTACTACTGTGCTCTAAGAAATGATAGATAACAATTTTTGAGACATTGAGAAGATTTATATGAACTGATTGAGAGTGAAGCAAAACCAAAAGAGCAATTTACACAATAACCACATTAATTTACAGGAAAACAACATTGGAACATACCAGATCTCTAATCCATGCAATGACCAATCATGAATCCTGAAGACTGACAATGAAACACCTCTCCTTACCAGAGAGACAGAATATAAGGACAAAATGGGGTGTATATTGTTAGGCACAACCAATGTACTGATTTGTTTTGCTTGACTATACTTTATTACAAAGAAGGCTTCTATAGGGGAGAGAGGAGAAGGAGAAGTGGAGAATACTGCAAAGTAACCTCATTTTTTTTTTAAAGAATAAAACATTTGTTGTTTTGTTTTCTCTTTCTTGTGGTTCCTCCTATTGGTTCTAATTCTTCCTTACAACATGACCAATGTGAAAATATGTTTAATAGGAATGTATATGTATAGCTTATATCAGATTACACACCATCTTGGGGAGGGAGGAGGAGAAAAATTTAAAACTCAAAAGCTTATGGAAGTGATTGCTGATAAATCAAAATAAATTAAACAAACAAACAAAAAGAATAAAGCATTTGTTTATTTTTAAGTTTCATGTCAAGTTCCAGAAATAGCAAATAGATAATCTGGCCAGAACAGAGAAGATGTAAAGGGGAGTAATGAGATATAAAGTTGTAAAAAGTATGATGGAGACTGACTGCAGATGGCCTTAGATGTCTGACAAAGAAGTTTATATTTTATTCTCTAGGCAATGAAAAGTCATTGACGCTTTTTAAGTAGGAAGTGACTTGGTCAAATCCGTGGATCATGAATATTATTTTGGCAGCCATGTGAAGTATGGATTGAAAAAAAGAGGCACTGGAGAAAGAGACCAATTAGGAGGCTATTAGAGGTGATAAATGATTATCTGGAGTAGGAGCAAGCAGGGTGGGCAGAGAGGAGGACATGAATGTGAAAGACACTGTAGAGGGAGAAGTGACAGGATTAGGTAACTGGATATGGAGGGTGAGGTAAAAGGCAAGAATAATGAAGTGAAGCCACTGAAGTTTCAAACCTGAGTGAATATGAAGATGGTGGCATAATCCACAAGAATGGGGCTATATGAAGGAAGAGCAACTTGGGGGTGAGGAAGAGAATTTGTTCAGGTTAGGCCATGTTAAATTTAAGGTAAGACATCCAGGTGGATACATTCAGCAGGCAGGAGGAGATGCAGTCTTGGAGTTCAGGGGGTATATTAGGACCAGATGTACACATTTGGGCATTATACACATAGAGGTGATAAATGAATGTAAGGGGGCTGATGAGATCACCAAAGAAGGGTTGTTTTCTCAACAGTCATATCTGATATTTCCTCCTAATTTTTGGCAATATGTATTTGTTCCCAAAGGAAGCAAAAAGCCAGCTATGTGGCCCTAAGCAAATCACTTAACTTCTCTACGACCTTTTCTCAATCTTCATCCTTCTTGCCCTTACCCTCCACTCCTTTATACTCTCCTCTCTGTAGGTTTTCAGGATATTGTTCTCTCTCAGTTCTCCTCCTACCTACCTGACTGCTCTTTTTCAGTCTCCTTTGTTGAATCATCATCCAGGTCATGTCTACTAACTATGAGTATCCTATAGGGCTCTATCCTAGGCCCTCTTCTCTTCTTCCTCTATACTATTTCACTTGGTGACCGACCTCATCAGCTCCTATAGATTCAATTATTATCTCTGTGCTAATGACTCTCAGATGTACTTATCTAGCCCTCACCTCTCTGCAGACTGCTAGGCTTACATCTTCAAATATCTACAGGTTATCTCAAATTGGATGTCCTGCAAACATCTTAAGCTCAAAATGGCCACAAATGAACTCATATTTTCCCCCCTTCTATATCTCCTCCCCCCTTCCATACTTACTATCAAAGGCGCCACCATCTTCCCAGATACCAAGGCTCACAACCCAGATGTTACCCTTGATTCCTCACACTCTCCCCCAGCCGCTCCCCTACATAGTCTGTTGCCAGCGTATGTGGATTTTACCTTTACAACATCTCTTCTCTCCTCTGACACTCCCACCACCCTGGTGGAGGCTCTCATCATCTCGTGACTAGACTACTGCAATAGCCTGCTGGTGGGTCTCCTTGCATCAATTCTCTCCCTACTCCAGGTCATCCTCTAATCAGCTGCCAAAGTGATTTTCCCAAGGCACAAGTTTGATCATGTCACCACTCTCTTCAATATACTCCATTAGCTCCTTATAACTCCAGGATCACATATAAAATCCTGTTTGGTGTTCAAAGTCCTTCATAACATAACCTCTTGCTCCCCTATCCAGTCTTCTTACACTTTAAGCCTCACCATTTCATCTGCAATCCAGTGCTACTGCCTCCCTGCTGTTTCTCTGAAAAGACACTCCATCTCCCAACTCTAGGTATCTTCAATAAGCTTTCCCCTCCATGCTTAACTCCCTCCTCCTCTCCATTTCCTGGCTTCCCTGGCTTCCTTCAAGGCCCAGCTAAAACCCCACCTTCTCAAGGAAGCCTTCTCAGATCCTCCTTAATTCTAGTACATTCACTCTTTTGAGTATTTCTAATTTATCCTCTATATAGTTTGTAGATAGTTGTTTGCATGTTGTCTCCCCCATTAGACTGAGCTCCTTCAGAGGAGAGAATGTCTTTTATCTCCAGCACTTAGCACAATGCTTGGCAAATAACAGGCACTAAATAAATGTTTACTGATCTACTGTGTCTTGATTTTCTCACCTGTGTAAAATAAAGAGGTTGGACTAAATTATTTCTAAGGACTTATCCAACTCTCAAATTCTCTGATTTTACATTAAGGTTTTTTTAATAGACGATTCAAAATAATTAATACCTGCTTCATATAGCAGAGTTCAATAATTTTATAAAGATCTGAAAGGTTGGAACATTTAGGCATGGCTGGGTCTCTCTTTTGACAGGGAACTAACTATAAGGCATCACAAAAAAAATCACTGTCATTTCCAGTAAGATTATACTATAACAGCTTTTAGAGGCATTAGCATTTCTAGATACCCTTTGTACAGATGTGAAAGTCAGGAGGAAAAAAATGTTTTTCTCAAGATTCTTGGTTTAAAAAAAATGCTATGGGAAGAAAATAATCAGGCCTTGGAGAGTTAGTTCTATTTTCTAGAAGGAAAGAAGTTAGGGCTAAAGAGAAAGGTGATATAGCTCCCAGGAGCCTCTAAAGAGGGGACTAATTTGACAAAAGGTCAGTACGGATGGTAACAAGGCACCATTTCGAAAAGTATAGCTATTCACACCATTCTACTGTAATGTTCTATTCAGTCAGATACATACTTCTTTATACAATAACTCTTTACAATGCTTCAGAACTCCAGTCTATCCCTAGGGGCTTTAGAACTTTTTTTAAAAACCATAAACATAATTTAGCAAGCTGAATTTAAATCAGAAATCCTACAGTAAGAAAGAACACTAGATAAGGAATCAGGAGAATTGAATTCTGGACCTGATTCTGAAGAGGGGTAGGGGTTCTGGGGTGCTCCTAGTTGCACAGAGGCACCCCAAGATTGCAGGAGGTTGTGGAGTGCTGGGAAAAGCCCCAGATTGCAGCAGAGGCCTGCCTGAAAGAATTCAACCCAAATCTTCTTCCAGCCAGAGAAAAAGTTTATTAAAGATAAAGCATGTAGGCCAGACTCCCAAGGAACCCAAACATCAGTAACGCCCATAAGGACGAGCATGAGAAAAACTCAACCTCTGAATGGGGGAGGCCAGGTGACGCCCCTAAGGACGACTGGGCTTGAGACAGTCTCAGCCTCCAGGCGTGAGAACAACTCAGCCTCTAAATGGGGGCTGGGGGCTAAGGAGGCCAGGTGATGCTGGTAAGGACAAGTGGGTTTGAGAAAACCTCAGCCCAGAGGGGGCAAAGGTGAATCTTAAGTACAGAAAAACTGTGGGAGGGATCTAGGAGTGGCCAAGTAGTTTGGAGCGACTGGAGGAGGGGTCTAAGGAGATCTGGATGGGAGTGGCTAATAAGCTGCGGTGAACAGAACTCCTGCGTCCTGGGCCCCATGGTGACTAGCTAGGATTAAGGGTGAGAAATGACCAGGGGCCACAGGAAAGTAAAACAATGGAAGGGAGATTGTGTGTAGCCACAATGCAATGTCAGTTGAAGGGGGGATGTGGTTGAGAAAAAAAGGGTCCAAGTGAGAGTTCCATTTGGAAGGTCTGAGAGATTTGAACAGACAATGAGAATAGATAATGAAGGGAACTGGAAGGTAGACATTTGCTTTCAAAGGGAGACAAAGAGAGCTTTCAAAGGGAAATAAGGCAGTTTCTAAAACTTTAAGGTTCTCCTGGACCGGTAGACAAACTGAAGCCAGGTTCTTTTTGGGGCCAGGAAGGAAAGCGCATTTGAATAACATTAAAAGGCAAGGCCCAGGCTTTGGAAGGGAGGTAGGGGAATCTCACAAAAGGGCTTAACAATAAAACTATTAGTGGCAAAGGTCTCGGCTTCTGAAACTGAATGAAAACCCTTCAGTTCTGCCACTAAAAGGTCTAAGACCTCGGGCAAAAAAAATTCATACACTCTGGGCCTCAATTTCCTCACATGAAAATGTGGAGTTGGGGAGGTATGAAATTGATAATCACTTAATTTTCTCCATGTTTTAAAATCCTATGATTTTAAATATTAATGCTTTAAACTTATGGGAAGAATGTTTGCTCTCACTAAAACAGGGCTGAATCCAGGGGGCCCTCCATAAAGCAAGTTATTTGCTATTATATAACCTACCTACACTTGAGGCAGCTGCCACTATGTGGACTACGATGTACAGAAAACCAAGAGACAGGCTAAAAAGCTCATGATCCACCCAGTATGTCTGTCTACAAAGAAAGAAACTCTTAAGATAACAGAATCAGAGACAGTGGCAGGAAAAGTGAGAGGATAGCGCCCAAGAGGAATAGCAGCTCTAGCAAAAGAAGGAAAGGGGGAGCAGCTTCTGGGAGGGAGGGTGCAGATAAGAAGGGTCAGGTCCCAAAGGTGGTGGAAATGTAGTAAAGGTCTGACATGTTCAGTGTGAAAAACATGGCAGAATCATGGATGCCATGGGAAAAATTGAAGTCTGCAGTGAGAGTACAGTGAAGATGAAGTCTGGCGGAGGTGGGGGTGTGTGTGGGGGGTGGGGGATTTGGGCTGGGTGACAAGAGGGTCCATGGTAGGCCCATATGCCCGTTCCAAGAAGCAGCATTTGCCTTGCCTGTCAGTGGCCTGGACAAGCCTGCGTATACAGAGCCTCCACTGAAAAACAAATTCAAGTACTATATTATTATGGTTGAAAGGAGAAAATAAATTGTGATAAATGAGTTGAAAAAAAAAGATAACAGAATCAATATTAGTCACCTAATTTGCAAATCAAACATAAAAGAAAATCTCAATTGGAGCAATAAATTTTAAAAATGTGCATAAATGTTACTTCCACTAATTACACCTGTTATTCATTGATATTTGATTTAATTTAGCTCTAGTTTTAACTTTACCTATTAATGTGAAAAGTAATCTAGGGATCAACCCTCAGTGTCCTTTCCAAAACCACAATTTCTGTATAAGGAGCCTTCAAGCCATGTTAGCCATCCTAACTTATGGCAGATAGGTATCATATCCCTTATTTCTCTCTTTTCATCTGAAAGGGGATGTGTTGAGGGAATCCTTTACACTATCAGTGTGCTTCCTTTTTCTCTACTCCATCCCTCACAAAGGACTATTCTATTTTTTTTTTTTTTGTCCTTGGTAATTAGGACATAAAGCCTCCAAAACAAAAAAGGAATTAAGGCAAGTGCATTTCTTTCAATCAAAATACCATTATCTAAGTCACTGGTGTTATCATCGACCTCCAGGACCCGCAGGATTGTGGTTAGCAGGGGACAAGGTGCCATTGCCCACTGCTATCCCAGTTGCAAGTCAGCCTAGAGCCGAAATAACAGGCTACAGCTCTTTTAGAGCTAAGGAAGAAATTCTTTTATTCAATTCTTGCAAGAATCAGTGCACTCCCTCCCAGAAAGGAAGCACATTGATCACAGAGGTGAGAGCGAGCTTTATACTGTTCGTCTGGTCCCCTTACCCCTCCCTCCAAGGCTCGGATTGGTCCCAGTTACAATCAAAAGTTTCACAATTGGTTAGGTCCACAATTCCACAGGCTAATTAGAGAAACCTCAAACCAGGTTACAATTGGTTCCTTTAGTTAGCATATGCAAGCGGTTCATTGAGCATGAGTAGTAGCAGATTCTTGTGCTGGGACATGGATCCCCAACCAGCTTGGACTGGTTTGGGCCTTGGGCTGTAAAGACAGGAACCCTGCTGTCTTAACTGGCCTGAGGAATGTCACTCTCCCCTTCATTAGTTAGCTATTCAGTACCTTTCCTGTTTGTTTGTTTGGGTTTTTTTTTGCAACTTATGTGGGAACCTAATAATTCAGCATTTCTCCCACTAGGTTAGTGCTGTTGCTTGTCTTGTACGTCAATACGCTTCTTAATGGAGGGGCAGAAAAGGGTAATATTCCAATTGGTCAAAAAGCACTGATTAAGTGCTTATATATGCCACTCATCATGGTAAGCGCTAGGAATACAAAGAAAGGAAAAAATAGCCCCTGCTCTTAAGGAACTTACATTCTAATAGGGGAACAACAGTACATAGGGAGAAATTGGTGACCAGTGAAAGAAAAGATTGCATGGGCAATCTGCCACAGCAGACAAGAAGGGATGGAATCAAGGGTAAAAACAGAGGGGCTGGCCTTAAAGACGAGATGGAGCATCAGAGACTGGAGTAGAGGAAAAAAGAATGGAGGATGACATCAAAGAGTACTGAGATGTAACAAAAGGGAAAATAAAATAGCCTCTATTTTCTCAGTAAAATGGTGAGAATTTTCTTTTCAAAGTCTTCAGTGGCTGTGGTTGCTAGGAGCAAAGGGTATAGCAGTTGTCAAGCTATCTCTTCATAGAGTTTTGCTTCACTCCATGATGGCTTTGGGGGCTGGGCCAGAAGCAGGTCCAGTGGCCTGAAAGTCACTGCTATTCCCAAGTCTCTTCGGTTCTGAGTCCTGGACTGTCTTTCAACCAGTGACAGGGAACTTTATTACATCCCATTACATTCTGAGAATGGCTCTTAATTCCTCTTATGAAGCCTAATACGATGTGGTTTTCAGTTCCCCTCACTCTCCTATAACACCTTCTCTGCACCCTCTCCAGCCTATTAAGGTCCTACCTAAAATGCCTCAAATCAAACTCTGTAAATAACCCCCTTATTCCACCTACCAGCTGGCCCTAGAGATAAGTCCCTGCACATGTTCAAAGCATATTATAGCTTCATCATCATGATTAAAATAACCCACAATATATAAGTCCTGATCTCTGATACATACTCCAAATTTTCCAATTAAGTTTTCTCCATAGGCAAAACCAGTATAGTTCTAGTCTATTTCTCAGCATAAGTATTGTTATATATAAATAGCCTGAGAAATCAAACAGGTGACCCAAATAGCACCAAAGAGAGTTGATACTGTAATTACCAAGCTGATTACTATGTTATTGTGTAAGTTATTAAATGATTACTCTTGAAATAGGCTATAGAGATGGAAGAGTCTATATGTTAAAACTGAGAATGCATTACTGCTATTAAGTGTCTATCAAATCTCATTACAGAATCATCTAGATTAGCATGACAACAAAAGGAAAGGCAGTCCTGTACTACTAGGCTGCTTCTTACTTTACTTTCCAGCTCTTCAGAGCATAAGCCTCAGCAGATAATAAATACCTAAGAAATCGTAGATGACACTGCCTTTATGATAAACAGCACAAAAATAAATGTAAGGTCTAGAAGGACTTAAGAATACTTAGTAGAAGTAAATTTCTGTCAGAGCAACCCCTAAAACTAATACAAAGAATCTTAAAGAATTAGAGTACACAGAAAGAATATTTCAGGGAATAGGTGGTGCTTTGTTTTCTGCAATTATGTAAAAATTATTAGACAAGTGGAAGGAATAGCCTGGCTACTCTATCAAGGTGTGGATGCTCACCCCAACCATTCCACCCATGCCTTCAACCCAGTTCAAACCCAGGAATGTGGAACCTTGTTTGCTTAACTGGATTCTTCAGTTGGCCTTCCCCTCACAGATACTTCCTTCTTTTCTAACTTTTCCTTCTGTCTGTGCAGTATTCTTCAATACTCAATTGTCCCTTCCCTGATTTAGGGCTTTACCTGTTTGCTCATCAAGCATTTTGACTTTTGCCAAACCATACCTATCCTACTCAAAAACAGATTATCTTACCCTATATTGTCCCATCCCATTGCAGTTCATGTTACAGCTTGGATGGGGAAAATATGTCCTCTCTAATATCTGAAAATATAATTATTTTCACAGATGTTTCAGTTCTTCATGAAACATATTTTCAGTCATTTAAGCTGTGTCTGACTCTTCGTGATACCATTTGGGGTTTTCTTGGCACAGATACTGGAATGGTTTGCCATTTCCTTCAACAGCTCATTTTACAGATGAGGAAAAAGGCAGACAGGATTAAGCAGCTTGCCTGGGTCACACAGCTATGAAGTGTCTGAGGCCGGATTTGAATTAATGAAGATGAATCTTCCTGACTCCAAGCCCAGCACTCTATCCACTGCACCACCTACCTGCCCCATGTTTAAGGATTGAGTACACCTAAAAAAAGCTGGTAGGCTAATTAAAGTCTAACTGAAAAACATGGGGTAAAAGAGATATACCCGCCTACTTATGTCTACCAAGCTATATACTAGTATAGACCATGAATTCTTAGTGTTTTGTTTTGCTTTTTAAATGTAATGGGGGGGATGGAGCCAAGACGGCAGAGTGAAAGCAGTGACTTGCTTGAGTTCTCCCCCAAACCCCTCCAAATACCTATAAAAAATGGCTCTAAACAAATTCTAAAGCAGCAGAACCCACAAAAAAGACAGAGTGAAACAAATTTCCAGCCAATGACAGCCTGGATTGTTGATCAGAAAGGTATATCGCGCAAGGTGGGGCTTGGAGCGCAGTTCAGTGTGGGTGCGCAGGCTGCAGCAGCCCTGGAGCAGGCCTCAGAGGGCTGAATCACGGGCAGCTGTGGCGGTTTCCAGACTTCTCAACCCATGAACACCAAACACAACTTAGAAGGTCAGTGGGAAAAGTCTGTTCCTGTGTTGCTGAAAGAGAAGCACAGTGGGGTTTCAGCCCCATTCCCCGAGCGTGGCCCTGGGGCGGTGGCTAACTCCTGAGCTTCCAGCCCAGAGACTGAGGGGCCATTGAGTGGCTGATCAGAGCGGGATTGCAGGGATCTCTCTGCTACTGCAGGATTCTCTTGCTTTGCCCATGCTTGGATCTGGATCACAGTTCTGGGTGGCAGTCCTGGGATGAGGAGGAACACTGGCATGGTGGAGCTTGTAGAGGCTGTGTAGAAGAAACCTTCCTCACAGTTCCAAGACGGAAAAGGGTGCTCATAGACCAGAGCACTGGCCAGGAAAGGAGTAAACATCTCGCCCATGATCATACCACCTTGGAAGAACTGAAAATTTACAGGTCCTAGACGTATCTCTGAAAACAGCTGCACAAAACCCCTGAAGCTTGGGACAGTACATTCTCCACATTTGAAACAGACTCCTACCTTAACAAAGAGTTTATAACTCAAGTAATTGGCTGAGATCATGAGCAAGCAGCACAAAAAGAGTCAGACTTACATTACCTTACTTTGGTGACAAAGAAGATCAAAACATACAACCAGAAGAAGACAATGAAGCCAAAGTTCCTACATCCAAAGCCTCCAAGAAAAATATGAATTGGTCCCAGGCCATGGAAGAGCTCAAAAAGGATTTTGAGAAGCAAGTAAGAGAAGTAGAGGAAAAACTGAGAGTGATGCTAAAGGAGACCCCAAAAAATACTGA